>NC_142010.1:263979898-264133231 GCF_049901735.1 Notechis scutatus | reverse complement strand
GTAGTGAGGGGATAGGGGAAAGGGTGGAGGGGGGAACTTGCCCCATTCACCCCACACACTGGGCCTGGCCACCAGGCTGCTGCTTTCCACTTCTTTCTTCTTCTGCTTTTGGCTGCACGCAAGGAAAGCAGCAAAAATATTTCTTTCTCTCCCCCAAACTCTGCCAGAAATGAGTCTTTGGGACCCTGCAAGGCCTCCTGCTCCAAGAGGCTGCACCGGCGCGACAAGTTTCATAAAGATTCATTTCTAGCACAATTTAGAATAGAATAGAATAGAATTCTTTATTGGTCAAGTGTGGTTGGACACACAAGGAATTTATGTCTTGGTGCAAATATTCTCAGTGTACATAAAAGAAAATGTACATTCTCCAAGAATCATAAGGCACAACACTTAATGATAGTCATAGAGTACAATAAGCAATCAAATCATACTAAGAAACAGTCAATATAAATTGCAAGGATACAAGCAACAAAGAATTTGGGGGAGAGAAAGAAAGACTTCTGCTGCTTCTGCTGCTTTCCTTGCATGACGCCAAAAGTTTCTCTCTCTCTCTCTCTCTCTCTCTCTCTCTCTCCCTGAGAACGGAGCTGGAGACGGTATCCTGAGATCCCAAATAAAGAACGATCGTCTGGTAGGAAAACAGGGTGGGGAATTTTTCCTGCAGACTTTTTTTGGGATTTTTCCAGGGTCTCTGGTTTGCGGGATTTAAAATTATGAGTGATCCCTTTGGTCAAAAAGGTTGGTGATCCTTTTGGTCAAAAAGTTTCGCGACTCCTGATCTGGAGGATTGAGAATCTCCGCACACGACTAACTTGCTTAGCAACAAAAGTTTGGGGCTCAGTTGAGGTTGAAAGGCAAGGATTACCTGTATAGCTTTTTGGTGGTTCTCTGGAGAATAGAGATAAGGTGCATATTTGAGATGAATGTCCCATATTTTATATTCTAATGAGAGGGAATAATAAAACCTTGCTGTTCTGTAGGGCCGGGATAGCTTGACAGGGCTCATAACCAGGAGGAAGGCAATGATTTCATTTTTGCTCTTCTGGTTAATTGGATTTGTATCTTTCCTTCCTGCCCAGGGCACATTCAAGCTGCCTTCATCGCACAAAACTCAAAAAAGCAAAATAAAGGAAGAAAGCGCAGCCATTCCAAATTAGTTGCGCATGAAGTCAAACTGGTCATTTCTCTAAACTAATCTCAGGTAGACTCAGTTGCAGTAGTCAAGCTGGCAAGGGATCCGGAGTCTTCAGAATCTGCTTGTACCTAAGGAGGCTCTAGATGATCTCCTATTGCACATCTATCCTGTAGCTGATGGGGGAAATCTCAAAAGACCAGATGTTGAAGACTCTGTTCTTGAAATTGCAAAATTCCCAGGGGAGAAACAACATTATCTTGATCAGAATCAATCTCAGTCCTAAGATCTGGCTTCTCAGGTCCTTTTTTTTTAGATGAGGCAACTGGACTTTAAGGATTTTTTCCCTTTCAAAACATTTTGGAAGGGAGGGAGGGAAGGAGGGAGGGGAAGGGGAAAGAGAAAGAGAAAGAGGGAGATAGCTAAACAAGAGAGGGAGGAAAGAAAAGGAAGGAGAAATAGAGAAAGAAAGAGAAAGAAAAGAGAGAAACAGAGAGAGAAAGAGAAAGAAAGAGAGAGAAAAGAGAAAGGGGAAAAGAGAGAGGAAGGAAGGAAGGAAGGAAGGAAGGAAGGAAGGAAGGAAGGAAGGAAGGAAGGAAGGAAGGAAGGAAGAAAGAAAGAAAGAAAGAAGAAGAAGGAAGGAAGGAAGGAAGGAAGGAAGGAAGGAAGGAAGAAGGAAGGAGAGGAGAGGAGAGGAGAGGAGAGGAGAGGAAGAGGAATGGGAGGGAGGGAGGAAATGGAAGAAAGGGAGGGAGGGAGGGAGGGAGAAGAAGGAGGAAAGCAAGGAAGCAAGAAAGAAAGGGAGAGAGGAAAGGAGAGGAGGAGGAGAAAAGGGAGGAGAGGAGAGGAAGGGGAATAGAAGGGAGGGAGGGAGGAAAAAGAAGGAAGGAAAAGGAAGGAAGGAAAGGAGGCGAAGGAAAAGAAGGAGAAGGAGAAGGAGAAGGAGAAGGAGAAGGAGAAGGAGAAGGAGAAGGAGAAGGAGAAGAAGAAGAAGAAGAAGAAGAAGAAGAAGAAGAAGAAGAAGAAGAAGAAGAAGAAGAAGAAGAAGAAGAAGAAGAAGAAGAAGAAGAAGAAGAAGAAGAAGAAGAAGAAGAGGCAGCTTAGTCTGCAGAAGGACTAAGGGTCTGGCTGTAGAGGGGACCATCTTTCAAATTTACAAGATTGATGAAAAGATAGTCTAGAGAAGAGGATAAGAAATATCTCATATCATTGCATTTTTTCTTTCTTTTTTCATTGTTTAGTCTATGGTTCCATTTCTTTACTACAGATAATCCTCAACATGCAACCATTCATTTAGTGATTGTTTGAATGTTACGAACTTTGTAACTGAACAAAAGGGACATGGGCGTGGCCATGTGACTAGGTAGGTGTGGCTTCTTCTCCCTTTTTTTGTGCAGTAACCCCGCCCCCTTTCTCCATTTTTTTTGCCTCCTGGGAGCAAAAATGGCTTCCCTGAGGCCCAGGAGGCAAAAAAGAGAATGCAGGGGGGGACGCGCAGCACTCCCCCCGCCCGCCATGCACCCCTTTTTTGCCTCCTGGGCCTCGGAGAAGCCTCCTGAGCGAAGCAGTCAGACAGTGAGGGGGATCCCAGCACAACGGATTGTCGGAACAGCTGATCGTCGGGAGGGGGAAAAAAAGAAATACTGGTTCGGCTGAACCAGTAGATATTTTTTTTTTACTACCAGTTCAGCCAAACGGTAGCATTTTTTATTTCCAGTTCTCCAGACCTGGTCAGAACGTGCTGAATACCATCTCTGGTCTTGGTCCATCTTCTCAATTTATTTTAGAATAGTCTTCTTGAAAGGGACGACAAACACAGGAGTTTATCAAAGTCCATCAATCCTTGTTTGATGAGCCTTTGCTCGTTGCACTTGGTAGTTTTTTTTTTTTTTTTTTTGCTGGGGAACAGCAATACAGATGTAGATACGGATCCTGGATGTTTGTTGTGGGATTGTGGGGTTTGTTGATGCTAGCAGGATTGTGCCATGGATAAACGAATCTCCCCTTCCAACCTTCCCATAAGATCTGATTGTACCTTGCCAGTTTTGCTGTCTGGCATATTCTTTAATTAGCGTCGGGGAAAATATATTTCTCCAGCTCCGCGGAAGGAGACTTGGCAGCTGACGCTAAATGCAGATCTTTGCACGCTATTGAGGTTAAAAAAGAAATAAAAAGTAAAGAGGGTGAGACTTTGGGGGGGAAAAACAAGTGCAGAGAAGAGCAACTAAGATGATTAAAGTCCTGGAGGCTAACCCATATGAAGAATGGTTGCAGGATATGGGTTTGGCTAGTTTGGAGAAAACAAGGACCCGGGTGTGAAAAAATGCAGAGAAGAGCAACTAAGAGGATTAAGGGCAGGGATGGGATTCAGCCGGTACAGACCGGTTTAGACGAACTGGTTGTTCCAGTGATGAGTTGGCCCCACCCACACGCCCCTATGCTAGTCTGTCCTGTATTTCCTTTGTTTGAAGCCCAGCTGATAGGCTTGGCAGAGTGGATTGCCACACCTCAGCTGTAGAAAGTAAGTTTTAGAGCTCTTTTTAAACACACCGCGCATGTGTGCAGCGTGTGAAGTGCATGTTCACTGAACGCGTTACGCCGGTTGAATCCCACCACTGATTAAAGGCCTGGGGTTGTCCTAGAAGAGGTCTAAGTTCCCTTCCATCCCTGTTATTCTGTATTCTATTCTGTATTCGGGAGACTAAAACTTACGAAGAACGGTTGCAGGATTTGAGTTTGGCTGGCCTAGAGAAAACAAGGACTGGGGTGTGGACATGAGGGGCTGCCACAAATAAGAAGGGGTCAAGCTCTTTTCCAAAGCACCAGAAGGCAAGACAAGAAACAGTGGATGGGAACTACTCAAGGAATGAAGCAACCCTGGAATTAAGGAGGAATTTCCTAACAGTGAGGATAATTAACCAGTGGAAAGCCTTGCCTTCAGAAGTTGTGGGTGCTCTATCAAGGGAGGTTTTTAAGAAGAGACTGGACAGCCACTTCTCTGGAATAGTATAGGGTCTCCTGTTTGAGCAGAGGGCTGGACTAGAAGATCTCCAAGGTCCCTTCCAGCTCTATTCCATTCCATTCTGTTCCATTCTAAAAGCTATTTTAGTTGTGTCCTGCTGATGCCAGAGGTTCAGTGTGGCCCATCAATGTGTATCCAGGAACTAATGAAAATGTTGTTTATCACTGATAAATCCCTACATAGCTTTAGTCCAGGGGGTCCAGCCTTGGGAAATTTAACAATTATGGATTCAACTCCCAGAATTTGGCAACTTTAACACTTCTAGACTTCAACTCCCAGAATTCATCTGTCAGCCATACTAGCTCGGGAATTCGGGGAGTTGAAGTTCACAAGTCTTAAAGTTGCCAAGTTTGGAGACCCTTGCTTCAGTCTGAAATACAGAAAAGACTGAGTCCGTCTGTCTGTCTGTCTGTCTCTCTCTCTCTCTCTCTCTCTGTTTGTGTGTCTGTCTGTCTCTCTGTCTCTGTCTCTCTGTCTGTCTCTCTGCCTTTGTCTCTCTGTGTCTCTGTTTGTCTCTCTGTCTCTCTCTCTGTCCCTCTTTCTGCCTCTCCGTCTATCTCTCTGACTCTCTCTGTCTCTGTCTCTCTGTCTTTGTGTGTATGTGTGTGTGTCTCTGTTTCCCTCTGTCTGTCTCTCTGTCTGTCTGTCTATCTCTGTCTATCTCTCTGTCTCTGTCTCTCTGCCTTTGTCTCTCTGTGTTTCTGTGTCTCTGTCTCTCTCTCTGTCTCTCTCTATCTCTGTTTCTCTCTGTGCCCCTCTTTCTGCCTCTCTGTCTATCTCTCTCTCTCTGTCTCTGTGTATATGTGTGTGTGTCTCTGTCTCCCTCTGTCTGTCTCTCTGTCTCTCTGTCTCTCTTTGTCTCTGTCTGTCTATCTCTGTCTCTCTGTCTGTCTCTCTGCCTTTGTCTCTGTGTCCCTCTTTCTGCCTCTCTATCTCTCTGACTCTCTCTGTCTCTGTCTCTGTATGTATGTGTGTGTGTGTCTTTGTCTCCTTCTGTCTGTCTCTCTGTCTCTCTGTCTCTGTCTGTCTCTGTCTGTCTATCTCTGCCTCTGCCTCTGCCTCTGTCTTTCTGTCTGTCTGTCTGTCTGTCTCTCTGTTTTGTCTCTCTCTCTTTCTCTGTGTCCCCCCTCATTCTTTATAAATTATGCTGTCTGAAATGGGTGGACTCCTCCTCTCCCCACATTTAATAAAAACTGGCTTTTTACGAGGACACTGAGAGAATCAAGCTGCAGTCCTCTTATCCCTTAAGTGTCTTAAAGATGACTTCTGATGTGCGTTACATTTTTAGCATGCACTTGTTTTATGCAGCTTTGTAGGAAACCTGGGAACACAGAAGGATCCAAATTCCAGGAAATAATAAATACACCTGGATATTTTTTGGATGGCTTTAAGGAACGTCCCAGGATCTCTCCTAGGCTAGTAGCTGAAATTGTGGAGAAAGGGAAGTGCGGTTCTTTGCAAGCGATTCTCGTTGCTCAGGAGTTCTACCCCTCAGATTCCGGGAATCATTTCTGAGTTAATTCTGCAGCAGGCAGCTGCAGGCAGGAGCAGAACAGTTTTTAGGATGATTGGATGCAAGATTCTAATAAAAAGGAAATGGCCAGCTTTTGGATTTATTTGATGCTAAATAGCCAAGAAAACATGAAAGTATTTAGAAGAACATATGCTGTGATTTCTTCCTCCCTCCCTCCTTCCTTCCATTTCCTTCCTCCCTTCTTCTTTTCCTCTTCCTCCCCTTCCTTCCTCCCTCCCTCCTTCTTTCCCTTCCCTTCCCCTTCCTCCTTTCTTCCTTCCTTTCTTTCTCTTTCTTTCTCTCTCTTCTTTCCTTCCTTCCTTTCTTTTTCCTTTCTTTCCTTCCTAACTTCCTTTTCTTTTTCCTTCCTCCCCCTCCTTCCTTCCTTCCTTCCTTCCTTCTTCCTTCTTTCTCTTCCCTTCCTCCCTTTTCTCCTCCTCCTCCCCTCCTCTTTCTTTCTTTCTTTCTTTCTTTCTTTCTTTCTTTCTTTCTTTCTTTCTTTCTTTCTTTCTTTCTTTCTTTCTTTCTTTCTTTCTTTCTTTCTTTCTTTCTTTCTTTCTTTCTCCTTTTTCATTCTTCCTACCTCCCCTCCCTTCCTCTCCTTCCTTCCTTCCTTCTTCCTTCCTTCCCTTCCCTTCCTCCTCTTTCTTTCTTTCTTTCTTTCTTTCTTTCTTTCTTTCTTTCTTTCTTTCTTTCTTTCTTTCTTTCTTTCTTTCTTTCCTTCCTTCCTTCCTTCCTTCCTTCCTTCCTTCCTTCCTTCCTTCCTTCCTTCCTTCCTTCCTTCCTTCTTTCTTTCTTTCTTTCTTTCTTTCTTTCTTTCTTTCTTTCTTTCTTTCTTTCTTTCTTTCTTTCTTTCTTTCTTTCCAAAATCTGAATGTCCTACTTATCCTCACAAGTGAAGGAGGCACCCCAACAGCCAAAACTTTTGCAGTCCCCCTGTTTAATCCTCAGCAAATGCCACAACAGAGAGACATACCAAATGAACATCCGAGGTTAAAACCCTCCCGCCCAAGAATGGGACTCAGATTGACAAACTATCTACTCAGTTCCCGGATGGATGCTACTTGAACAAAATCTTTTTATTTTTCATTTGCTGCCTTACTGACTTTCCAATCTGCAACCACATCAGCATTAGCATAACCTGGGAATCCAGCCTGGCCTTCATTTTGTGCAGGTAAAATTGTTATTGGTATGTAACCCACAGAAATGATATATCTAGTTGTCACTACTGACCTGACGATAATGGCAGTACAATTTAGTTACAACTGCACAATACCATTAATCATTGCAATGTAGCGTAAACAGAATGGCCCTCCCTGGAAGGAGAGAGAGGCGTCAGGGCAGCTCTGGGTTCAAACCCTGCAAGCCTCCCCCCAGAGACATTGGGAAGGGAAGGCTTACATTGGGATGGGACATATTGCAGACTTAATAGCAAAAATCACCTTGAGCCTTTCCGTTTATTAGTAATATGCTACATATGCTAATGATGAGTTGAACATTCGTTCTGAGCTCTAACATCTGCTTGGAGCACCAAACTCTGACTTAGAAAAAAAACTGATTTAAACTCACTCAGGCAGATAAACGACAGCTATCTAAGCAGGTGGCTGAAGAAGAAAGAAAGTGTCTCAACCTCTGATGAACTTCGGGCAATGAACATTAATATTCAGATAACTCTATTCCCCTGTGTAGAACAAACACGGAATGCAAATGGTTTTACCAGCTCCTCTCTCTCCCCTCGTAGGAAAAGAAAAAAAAAAAGATTTGGAACAAACCAACAAACAAAACAAACCCAAGATAGCTTTGCCACTTGGCTTCCATGAAAGCTAAGCAGATTTAAGTAATATGCAGATGGCCCATGACTTACGACAACAATGGAGCCCCAAATTTTCCGTGGCTAAACGAGACCATTGGTTAAGTGCGTTTTGTGCCCAATCCTCATTAAGTAAATCACTACAGTTGGTTAGCGAGTAACACGGTTGTTAAGTTGATTTGGTTTCCCTGTTGAGTTTACTCGTCTGCAAGTTACAGGCGTGTGGGGGCAGCAGCCAAAAAAATGTGAATAAAATCCTTGGTTGTAAAAACAGAATCAAAATCACGCGAAGTATTAGTACAGCTGCATAAATCCTAAGTAAGGCCACACTTGAAATATTGAATCCAGTTTGGGTCACCATATTATATTAAAAAAAAGATGTTGAGGATTTTGAAAAAGTGCAGAGAAGAGCAACTAAGACGACTAAAGGCCCGGAGACTCAAACATAAAGAAGAATGGTTGCAGGATTTGGGTTTGGCTAGACTAGAGAAAAGAAGAACAAGGGGTGATATGATAGCAGTCTTCTAATATTTGAGGGGCTGCCACAAAGAAGGGGACAACCTATTCTCCAAACATCTCAAGGCAGAAGAAGAATTAACGGATGGAAACTAACCATGGAGAGAAGCAACCTAGAACTGTGAAGAAATTTCCTGACAGTGAGAGGAATTAAATAGTGGAACAACTTGCCTCGAAAAGTTGCAGGTGCTCCATCCCTGGAGGTCTTCAAGAAAAGATTGGACAACCATTTGTCTGAAATGGTATAAGGTCTCCAGCTTGAGTAGTGATGGCAACTCACAGTCTCCTGGTGATTGGCCCAAAGTCACCCAGCTAACTTTTGTCTGTAAGGCAGGACTAGAACTCATAGTCTCCTGGTGATTGGCCCAAAGTCACCCAGCTGACTTTTGTCTGTAAGGCAGGACTAGAACTCACAGTCTCCTGGTGATTGGCCCAAAGTCACCCAGCTGACTTTTGTCTGTAAGGCAGGACTAGAACTCACAGTCTCCTGGTGATTGGCCCAAAGTCACCCAGCTAACTTTTGTCTGTAAGGCAGGACTAGAACTCATAGTCTCCTGGTGATTGGCCCAAAGTCACCCAGCTGACTTTTGTCTGTAAGGCAGGACTAGAACTCAGAGTCTCCTGGTGATTGGCCCAAAGCCACCCAGCTGACTTTTGTCTGTAAGGCAAGACTAGAACTCACAGTCTCCTGGTGATTAGCCCAAAGTCACCCAGCTGACTTTTGTCTGTAAGGCAGGACTAGAACTCACACTCTCCTGGTGATTGACCCAAAGTCACCCAGCTGACCTTTGTCTGTAAGGCAAGACTAGAACTCACAGTCTCCTGGTGATTGGCCCAAAGTCACCCAGCTGACCTTTGTCTGTAAGGCAAGACTAGAACTCACAGTCTCCTGGTGATTGGCCCAAAGTTACCCAGCTGACCTTTGTCTGTAAGGCAAGACTAGAACTCACAGTCTCCTGGTGATTGGCCCAAAGTCACCCAGCTGACTTTTGTCTGTAAGGCAGGACTAGAACTCACAGTCTCCTGGTGATTGGCCCAAAGTCACCCAGCTGACTTTTGTCTGTAAGGCAGGACTAGAGCTCACAGTCTCCTGGTGATTGGCCCAAAGTCACCCAGCTGACTTTTGTCTGTAAGGCAGGACTAGAGCTCACAGTCTCCTGGTGATTGGCCCAAAGTCACCCAGCTGACCTTTGTCTGTAAGGCAGGACTAGAACTCACAGTCTCCTGGTGATTGGCCCAAAGTCACCCAGCTGACCTTTGTCTGTAAGGCAGAATTAGAACTCACAGTCTCCTGGTGATTGCCCCAAAGTCACCCAGCTGACTTTTGTCTGTAAGGCAGGACTAGAATTCACAGTCTCCTGGTGATTCACCCAAAGTCACCCAGCTGACCTTTGTCTGTAAGGCAGGACTAGAATTCACAGTCTCCTGGTGATTGGCCCAAAGTCACCCAGCTGACCTTTGTCTGTAAGGCAGGACTAGAACTCACAGTCTCCTGGTGATTGACCCAAAGTCACCCAGCTGACTTTTGTCTGTAAGGCAGGACTAGAATTCACAGTCTCCTGGTGATTGGCCCAAAGTCACCCAGCTGATCTTTGCCTGTAAGGCAGGACTAGAACTCACAGTCTCCTGGTGATTGGCCCAAAGTCACCCAGCTGACTTTTGTCTGTAAGGCAGGACTAGAACTCACAGTCTCCTGGTGATTGGCCCAAAGTCACCCAGCTGACTTTTGTCTGTAAGGCAGGACTAGAACTCGTTGATCTCCTGGTGATTGGCCCAAAGACATCCAGTCAGTTTTCATGCCTAAGGCGGGACTAGAACTCAACTCTTGGTGGTTGCTTCACAATCACCCAACTGGCTTTCATGCATAAGGCAGGACTAAAACTCCCAGACTCCTGGTGATTGACCCAAGTCACTCAGCTGGCTTTCATGCCTGTCAAGACTAGAACTCGCCAACTCTTGGTGATTGGCTCAAAGTCACTCAGCTGGTTTTCATGGCTGTGAGACTAGCATTCACAGTCTCCTGGTTTCTAGGCCGGCACCTTAACCACTGCACCATACTAACTCTCTCATTCAGTGGAACCGGGAAGTCATAGTACCTGCCTAGGGAACAGAATCTCACCTGTCACTCAGTTGACTTCAACCTTGCTTGTTGCACCCTTAGCACCCGGCCAGGTTCATAGGTGGGCCATTCTTGTTACAAATATTCCATGTTGTGGGGCGTGCAATATTCACCGCACACCTAGTGTGGCACTTCAATTGTTTATCCCCGTGTCATTTTTATTCCATTGATTCTGAGCAGTGTATCAATCGGGCGGCCCTGTAAATCTCCCGAAGAAATTAATCAGCAATCATGACAGACATATTAAGTAGGTCAAATCTAAGAGACAAGATGTGACTTACTCCTATACGGTGCTGACTCTACATCTCTGCAATCCAACTCCTGGTCAGAAGAGACAGATCAGCAAATCCACTCCGTATCCTCCAGGAAATTATTCAAGCAAGTTGTTCGAAGATGGCAGCAGCTTCTCTGGCAGGCCGTGAAAAATTTTATTGCGCGTCTTGGGGACTAAATTAACTTTCCACCAAGCCATTGATAGTCCAAGCAGCATTTACGGCACGAAGCAATCCCATAATTAGACTCGGAAGAAGATAAATTCTACATGCAGATACGCTCATAATACTTCTCTACCCCCCACTTGAGTTGCCGAAGAATAAACCAGCATATATTTCCCCCTCATAATTATGACATTTAAATTATTACATTAACTTCACACTGTGATTACGACTTCCCCAAATTGTGTGATGCATGCCGCGTTTCAGGGGGTTGCGCTCCTGCGATCGGAGGACTGGGCTTTAAGCAAAAATGTGCTCGGAGGCCACACTACAAGGAAGTGAAGTTGAACTAGGGAAGGTAACGCCCAATAATATTGTTTGACATAAAACATAGAATAACAGAGTTGGAAGGGACTTTGGAGGTCTTCTAGTCCAACCCCCTTCTCAAGCAGGAGTCCCTATATCACTGCATATAAATGATTGTCCAGTCTTTTTTGAAAGCTTCCAGTGATGGAGCACCCACATCTTCTGAAGGGAAGACATTCCATTGGTCAATTGTTCTCACCATTAGCAATGTTGTCCTGGGTTCTAGATAGCTTCTCTCCTTGGTTAGTTTCCATCTGTTGTTTCTCGTCTTGCCCTTTGGTGCTTTGGAAAACAGATTGACCCCCTCGTCTTTGTAGGAGCCCCTCAAATATTGGAAGACTGCTATCATGCCTATCCTAGTTCTTTTTTCATTAGACTAGACCAGGGGTCTCCAAACTTGGCAACTTTAAGACTTGTGGACTTCAACTCCCAGAATTCCTGAGCTAACATGACTGGAGGAGGAATTCTGGGAGTTGAAGTCCACAAGTCTTAAATTTGCCAAGTTTGAAGACCCCTAGACTAGACATACCCAATTTCTGTAACCATTCTTCATAAGTTTTTGTCTCCAGTCCCCTAATCATCCTGGTTGCTCTTCTCTGCACTTTTTCCAGGGTCTCAACACCTTTTTTTTTAATATCGTGGTGATCAGAACTTGATGCTGTATTCCAAATATGGTCTTACTAAGGTTTGTAAACAGTACTAGAACTTCCCCTGATCTTGATTCTTTCCCTCTCTTAATGCGCCCTAGGATTGTATTGGATTTTTTGGCAGTTTCTGCACACTGTGTGCTCATATTTAAGTGATTGTCCTCTAAGACTCCAAGAATATATTCACAGTAGTTCAAGAACATATGTGTTGAACAACAAAGCTCTAGTAGAGAGAAATGGAAGTTGGTTTGCTTGTTTCCTGAATTTATTATTTTGTAAACAACTCTAGGCAGTAAACATACACAGTAGTCCTTCTTCCACCTGTTTATCACATAACAACAACCCTGTGAGTTGAGCTGGGCTCAGAAAGAATGACTGGTCCAAAATTACCGAGCTGGCTTTTTTGCCTAAGGTTGAACTAGAAATCACAGTCTCCTGGTGATTAGTTCCTGAAACTGGCTTTCAGGTATTAAGGTTAGACTAGAACTCACCTTCTCCTGATGATTGGCCCAAAGTTACCCAGTTGGTTTACATGTCTAGGGCAGGACTAGAACTCATTGCCTCCTGGTAGTTGGGACAAAGTCCTGGAGCCTGCTTTCATACCTTAAGGTGAACCTAGAACTCATGAATTCCTGGCGATTCACTCAAAGTCATCCAGCCAGCTTTCATGCCTAAGGTGGGACTAGAACTCACTGCTTCCTTGTGATTGGCTCACACAATCATCCAACCAGTCTTCATGCCTTAAGGCGAGACTAGAACTCACCAACTCCTGGTGGTGGACCCAAAGTCCCGTAGCCGGCTTCCATGCCTATGGCATGACTAGAACCCACTGTCTCCTGGTGACCGGCCCACAATCACTCAGAAAGCTTTCATGCCTTAAGAAGAACTAGAATTCACAGTTTCTAGCCTGATACCAGGGGTGTCAAACTCAAGGTGGTGGGCCGAATCTGGCCTGTAGGGTGATTAGATCTGGTCCACACAGGGCCACCCCGAAAATGGCAAAGGATCGGCCCACAGAGTTTGGGAGGGGCATGCATGGGCTAGCAGAGGGCTAGCAAAACAAACTATAAACAAAACAAAAGGATAAATTTTTCCTCGTTTTCATCTGAGCATGCAAGAAGGGACAGGAAAGGAGAGAGGGAAAGAGGAAAGGCAAAGAAGGGAAGTTGGGAAGAGAGCAAGGAAGGAAAAATAAGGAAAGAGGGGAAGGAAGAAGAAGGGAGAATGAAGAGGGAATGAAAAAGAAGAAAAGGAAGGAAGGAAGGAAGGAAGGAAGGAAGGAAGGAAGGAAGGAAGGAAGGAAGGAAGGAAGGAAGGAAGGAAGGAAGGAAGGAAATTATAAAGAGAGTGAGGGAGGGTCTCACGGATATCCTGCCTTAGCACTTGGCCACCACTGGTGCCCCCCAACATGAGTGACATCAAGCTGGCCACACCCACCCTGGCGACATAAACCCCGGCCTCCCAAGGTCAAACACAACCCTGATGCAGCCCTCAATTAAATCAAGTTTAACACCCCTGCCTTAGACCAAAATATTTCTTTTACTCTTCTCTGCATGTATGTTCTACACATGCACAAATTGTCAGATGGGATTTTATGCACATTTAAATACATCCCACTCCCTATACTCTTGCAATCCACGGTCTCATTCCCTGTGTTTATCCAGCTGGAATGGAATCTCCCTGAATCCCACAGGCCTCTTCCACTGTGGAAATTCAGAACACGGGTTAATTTAGGAACCACCTTAAGTAGGTTAAATGAAAACAACCTATATTTATGCCTCACGTAGGTTTGGAGCCTAGTTCAAGGTCTCTCGTGCTGCCTCCTATTAACATTTCTCCGCTGCAGCTCTAAATATACGAGAAAATGTCATTGGAATCAGGATATTTATGCGCTTGATTTCCAAATGCATGCTAATCAAATGCAAAGACTCTCCTTTATCCAACTAATTTACACGTTTTAAGTTCTCCCATTAATGGATTAGCTTCTACTCTGAATGTTTTACTCATCATCGCACATTTCCTGTGATGATGATGAAGAAGAAGAAGAGAAGGAGAAGGAGAAGGAGAAGGAGAAGGAGGAGGAGGAGGAGGAGGAGGAGAAGGAGAAGGAGAAGGAGAAGGAGAAGGAGAAGGAGAAGGAGAAGAAGAAGAAGAAGAAGAAGAAGAAGAAGAAGAAGAAGAAGAAGAAGAAGAAGAAGAAGAAGAAGAAGAAGAAGAAGAAGAAGAAGAAGAAGAAGAAGAAGAAGAAGAAAGGGAACAAGGGAGCAGGAAGGAGGGAGGGAAAAAAGAAAGGAAGGAAGGAAGCAAGAAGGCAGGCAGGCAGGAAGGGAGGGAGAAGGAGGGAGGGAGGTAAGAAGGCAGGAAGGCAGAAGGCAAGAAGGCAGAAGAAGAATATTATGATGATTAAAGGGTCAGCCTTCTTCAGCAAATATTTGGGGCATGCCATCTTAGAATTCTCACCTGGCAGAGTCCAAAAATATGATTGGGAACTCTTATATCCAGTGGGGGATTCAAATTTTTTTACCACCAGCTCAGTGAGTGTGGCTTGGTGGGCGTGCTTTGCACACACTTTGCGTGTACACAAGCACCAAATGCGCACTTTGCACAGGCACAGAGGCATTTGCGCAGGCGCAGAGCTGTTCCAACTTGCCTCCTGCAAGCCTGCACTCTCCCGGTCGCTTCAGCAGCTGCCATGTGGCACTCTGCTGTGCTGTGCAAAGCAGCTGCACTTCAAAAGCAGGGGAAAAAGGTGAGTATGGGAGCCCAGGTGGGCAGGTGGGCCCAACAGCAGAGCGATGGAGAGAACCAGTTTGGTCTCCGCTGCTCATCGGCGCTACCGGCTCGACAGAACCGGTAGAATATCACCACTGCAATATAAGGATATATACAATACGATACGATACGATACGATACGATACGATACGACACGACACTACACTATACTATACTATACTATACTATACTATACTATACTATACTATACTATACTATACTATACTATAACATAACATAACATAACACAACACAACACAACACAACACAACATAACATAACATAACATAACATAACGTAATGTAATATATGTCATATATATATAAAGAGTTTTATATCAAATTTTTGGACCCTGCCAGGTGGGAATTCTATATATATAAAATATGTATATATATGTATTATCTATATATATAAAACCTCAGAATATATATATGTATGTATGTATGTATGTATGTATGTATGTATGGCATTCAGCTTTGTTCGGTATTTTCCCACGTCATTGTAGTTGTGCTTTTAAAGTTGTAGCAACGTTTGCAGAATCTCATCTGCCATCATCAGGCTTCTGTATAGTGTGCATCCAGATGAACACTATACAGAAGCCTGATGTTGGCAGATGAGATTCTGCCAAACGTGCTACAACTTTAAAAGCACAACTACAATGACGTGGAAAATACCCGAACAAAGCTGAATGCCATACATGTAAGTACCTACGAAAACTTAAGAAAACAAATATACATATATGTATGTATGTATGTATGTATGTATGTGTATGAATATGTATATGTATATGTATATGTATATGTATATGTATATATGCATGTACACACACACACATTCACACACACACATTCATACACACACATATCTATATTTATCTATCTCTGTTTATCTGTATCTGTCTCTCTACCTATCTACCTCTATCGTGTCTATCTATCATCTCTCTCTCTCTCTCTCTCTCTCTCTCTCTCTCTCTCCCTCCCTCCCTCCCTCCCTCCCTCCCTCCATCTATCTATCTATCTATTTTTATGTTTCTATCTTTATTATATTATTGTTTTTATTAGCATATAACATAAAATACGAAAATACAAAAGGAACTAATAGGAAAAATAAGGGAGGGGAAAAGGGAAGGGAAAAGTTAAGAAAAAAAGGGAAAAAGAAAGAAAAGGAAGGCATTGGCTTCTTTAGAGAGCAACATTTAAGCTCAAGTTTTTATTTGTACATAATAGTATCAATTAGCCATTTCTAAAACAACAAATTTATCTAAAATCAGTAAAACTGAAAATCAAAGTTTCATTTTTTTCCCACCTCGAGCATAAAGTCCAGAAGTGATTTCCAAGTGGAAGTGAAAGTAATTGTGTGGGTGTTTCCCCCTCCTTTCCATCAAAGCAGCCAATTCAGCCACTTCTGCTCATTCTTATCAGCTTTTGCAACCATTCATCCAGATTGGGAACTCTTACAGTTGCAGATTTAATTTCCTTTCTAAGGTTCCAAGTTGGAAGGAAAAATCCACCTGTTAAAAATCAGTGGGTTTTCTTTCCTTGGTTACAGGTTGTCTTCGACTTACGACTGCGATTGAGGCCAAAATTTCTCTTGCTAAGCGAGAGACACTCGTTAAGTCAGTTCATAATTGTCTCAAAGGTGGTTCTTTTTCTTCAAAAGGAAAATATTTTTTCCTTGAGGAAGAAGAAGAAATCATTTTGCGTCTCATCTAAGAAGCTTCATCATTTCTGATGGCCTTCGTCCTCCTCTTCCTCTTCCTCTTCTCTTTCTTCCTCTTCTTCCTCTCCTCCTCCTCTTCCTTCTTCCTCCTCTTCCTTCTTCCTCCTGCTCCTCCTTCCTGCTCCTCCTTCAATGTTTTTACCACCACCTCCTTCTCTTTCTCCTTCTCCTTCCTCCTCCTTCCTCCTTTTCTTTCCCTTCCATTCCCCCATTCCTTCATTCCTTTGTTCCTTCCTTCCTTTCCTCCTCCTCCTGCCTCCCTCCCTCCCTTTTCCTTCCTCCCTTCCTTCCTTCCATCCTTCCTTCTCCTTCTTCCTTTCCTCTTTCCTCCTCCTCCTCCAGAAAAAACAACAACAGCCCTTCCTTTTGAAGAAAAAAACACCTTTGAGACATTTAACAGACAAGGAAACATTTTGGGATTTTCTGTGAGAGGTAAGACAGGTGAAAACCTGAGAAACATCTTGGTAGCTATCGCATCATTATGGAACGGCTTCTCCCACAGTTGAAGACAGCCTCTGCATGTCTATCTATAGGCAGGTGGCATAGACACTTTTATTTTATCAGTTATTTGGACATAAATGTGTTATTCTTGCTTTATTACCTTTTCCCCCTGTCTTTTAATTTATATTTTCTTGTTTCTGTTTTTTACGAGGAAGCTCTGTAATGGATTCTTGGGTTTTTATGAGGTTATGTGTTATGTTTTATTTGTTTTTATTGTTTGTAAACTATCTAAAGTCTGGTGATGGAGGGGATTGTATAAATATTGCAACTATTCTATATTAGTAGAGTAGAGTAAAGTAAGAGTAGACACAGAAGGGAAGGGAAGGATGAAGAAGGGAAGGGAGAGGAAAGTAGGGTAGAATAGAGTAGACACAGAAGGGAAGGGGAGGGGAGGGGAGGAGAGGGAGAGGAGAGGAGAGGAGAGGAAAGGAAAGGAAGGAAAGAAAGGGAAGGGAAAGGAAAGGAAAGGATGAAGAAGGGAAGGGAGAGTAAAGTAGAGTAGAATAGAGTAGACACAGAAGGGAAGGAAAGGGAAGGGAAGGGAAGGAAAAGTAAGGAAGTAAATGGATGATTAGTTTCCATCTGTTGTTTCTTATCTTGCCTTCTGATGCTTTGGAAAATAAATTGACCCCCTCCTCTTTGTGGCAGCCCCTCAAATACGGGAAGACTGCTACCATGTCCTCCCCACCAGTCCTTCTTTTCTCTAGACTGGCCATATCCAATTCCTGCAAGACCCGTGTTCCTTTCCTTTCGTAAGGTATGGCAGATAATTATCTTTACTGGAAGTTCCTGTAATAATGAACCCACCTTGCATTATGTCCACACATAGTATGAAGTTAGAGACATAAAATATAGAATAATAGAGTTGGAAGGGACCTTTGAGATCTTCTAGTCCAACCCCCCCTGCTCAGGCAGGAAACCCTACACCATTTCAGACAAATGGCTGTCCAATCTCTTCTTAAAAGCCTCCACTGATGGAAAATCCACAACTTCTGGAGGCAAGTCATTCACTGATTAATCAATCAATCAGAATACAGCTAGAAGGGATCTAGAAGGTCTTCCAGTCCAACCCCCTGCTCAGGCAGGAACCCCCATACTATTTGAGTAAAATAATAATAATAATAATAATAATAATAATAATAATAATAATAATAATAATAATAATAATAATACCCTAAAGCATTAAAACAAAGATGATTAGAGGATTGGAAGCTAAAAAAGAATGGTTGCTGGAATTGGGTATGTCTAGTTTAATGAAAAAAAGGACTAGGGGTGACTTGATAGCAGGGTTCCAATATCTCAGGGGCTGCCACAAAGAAGAGGAGGTCAAGCTATTCTCCAAAGCACCTGAAGGCAGGACAAGAAGCAATGGATGGAAACTAACCAAGGAGAGAAGCAACTTAGAACCAAGGAGAAATTTCCTGACAGTTAGAACAATTAATCAGTGGAACATCTCGCATCTAGAAGTTGTAAATGCTACAACACTGGAAGTTTTTAAGAAGAGATTAGACAGCCATTTGTCTGAAGTAGTATAGAGGTTCCTGCCTGAACAGGGGGTTGGATTAGAAGACCTCCAAGGTCCCTTCCAACTCTGTTATTCTATTCTATTTTAAAATCAACGAGAGCCTGCTATTTTTCACCAAAGACACAGATTGCGCAAATAACCATTTCTCTCCAATATTTCCTTCCTAGCTCGCTTCACACTTTTAATTCTTCTTCCCCGCGATGCTTAATACACAACGACTCTGATGAACACAACGAAATAGCTCCAAGTGTGCTGGTTTAAAACTCCCTACAGTCTAGTAAACCAGAGAGGCGTTGTGCGAATGGGGAGTCGCAGCCCTATATATAGCAAATGTACTGAAATTCCTCCAGGGAACAAAACTACTTTCCAAGCTCACATACTGCATGTCGACTCTGCATGTGTGTGTGTGTGTGTTTGTGTCTGTGTGTGCATACGCAGGCACACCCACACAATCTTTTAAAGCATTGCTCATGGCTTGTTTCTGTTTTGCTTAAAGGCAACATCCATTATTCCAGCTTCTTTTTTCCCCCCCTTTATCTATGGCTGCATAGATCCTTTCATAGTCATTCAACATACAGACTGGGTGAAACCAAGTTTAATAGCAGTGACTGTCAAAGGGATCTTGGAGTCTTAGTGGACAACCAGTTAAATATGAGCCAGGAGTATGCGGCAGCAGCCAAAAATAGCCAATGCAATCCAAAGTGTCGGGTCTCTTATAAAGAGAATGTATATAAAATGTTTCATCATTGGCACTTACCGCCAGCAAGGCTAGCCAAAATGTTCCCTAACATGACACCCAATTGTTGGAAATGTAATTACAATCAGGGAACTTATTTCCACATGTGGTGCACAGGCCCGTATGCATGAAAATTTTGGCAAAAAATTAGAATTTGGATTGAGGACATAACAAAACAGAACGTAAAATTCAAACTGGAATTTTTTTTTTTACTAGGCATCTTAGAACCAAATATAGAAAAGAAGCATCAATACTTGATCTTGCATATTATAACTGCAGCGAGAATAAGTTTTGCTCAGAATTGGAAATTGGCTATGACCCCTACAGAAAACATGATAATCAATAAAATACACGAATGTGCCGAGATGGATAGACTAACTAAACTACTAAAAGATAACCAAGACAGTGAATATTACAAAACATGGAATATCTGGTATGATTGGCTAAAGAAAAGGTGATATTTGATGACCCATAACATTTTGCAAATAAGGATGATGTGTAAACAATTGTAAATAAATTATATGTATGTATATATAGAGTTTAAAAGGATGAAGGAGTTATTATGACAATGTATAGCACCCTATCAGAAGGTATCTATTTCTCAAACAAAGCTGTAAAATGTGTATGTATGTATGTGTGTGTGTGTGTGTGTGTGTGTGTGTGTATATATATATATATATTTGTTTTCTGAGGTTCTCATGGTATTTGTATGTGGATCTTTGGTTATTCGGGTTTCTCCAGTAAGATTCAAAGTATCTAGGCCTAGATACTTTGAATCTTCTGGAGAAAACCCGATAACCAAAGATCCATATATATATATATATATATATATATATATATATATATATATATATATATATATATATATGTATGTATGTATGTATGGCATTCAGCTTTGTTCGGTATTTTCCCACGTCATAGTAGTGGTGCTTTTAAAGTTGTAGCAACGTTTCAACAAAAGCCTGATGATGGCAGATGAGATTCTGCTGAAACGTTGCTACAACTTTAAAAGCACCACTACTATGACGTGGAAAATACTGAACAAAGCTGAATGCCATACATGTAAAACCATGAAAACTTAAGAAAATATATATATATATATATATATATATATATATATATATATATATATATATATATATATATATCTTAAGTTTTCGCGGTACTTACATGTATGGTATTCAGCTTTGTTCAGGTATTTTCCCACATCATTGTAGTTGTGCTTACTTACTTACTTACTTACTTACTTACTTACTTACTTACTTACTATTTCCTACCTTCATTTTTTTTATGAACAATTGAAGGCTGCAAATGTGTTTAATATTCCTGCTTCTTCCTATTTTCCACACAACAGCCCTGTGAGGTGAGTTGGGCTGAGAGAGTGGGATTAGCATTAAGTCACCCAGCCAGCTTTCATGCCTAAGGCAGGACTAGATCTCACAGTCTCCTGGTGATTGGCCCATCTCATCCAGTTGGCTTTTATGCCTAAAGTAGGACTAGAACTCTCAGTCTCCTGGGTAGTGTGTCTGTTTTGTTTGTTTGTTTGTTTGTGTGTGTGTGTGTATGTGTGTGCATTACACCCACTCAATCTTTAAAACTTGTTTCAGAAACAGCTCTTAGCTTGTCTTAGCTCTGTCTTGCATGTGCCTCTTTTCCCCCCCTTATCCTTGGCTATGTGGATCCTTCGATAGTCATTCAGCTCAACTCCTCCTTTTGTTCCATTGGCGTCCTTCTTTCTGCCTATTGTGGGTATGTATTATTATTATTTTTTGCATTGTAATGGTTACATTATATGCACTTTGGTTCGGCTTCCATAATTAGAAAGGAATTCATATTTTATTACTGTGCTCTAACAAACAAATTATTCTCCACTTAGAGGAAGGCAGGGGAGAGGGAGAGGAGTCAGAAATATGCCATCAAGATAGCCATAAATATTCCCTGAGAATTCTGCAACAGAAATTTTATGGGAAAAGTCTCTCTGGGAGACTTTGAGCAGGGAGGAGGGGGGAATCCTTATCATCCAGTCCAGGAGATGCTCACTCCGGCATAATTAAAAGCCAACCCATTTTTTTGCAATTGCAACATGCATATAGAAGGGGTTGTAGGGAAAGGGATGGCAGAAACTGGAGGTGGAGTTAAGAGGGGATAAGCCTATCATCCCTACATAGTCACAAGCGAACTAAGTTCAACCTCCCTTGAGTGCCACTCAACTTCAACTAACTCTAACCAAATAGCGACTGTTAGTTAGAACATTCCTGTGTATAGCGTGAGTAGCAATAAATCAATTTAATGGGACCTTTTCGTGTGAACCTGGTCTTTCACACCTGACACCATCCATCTATCCATCCATCATTTCTCCCTCCCTCCCTCCACTATATTTATCCATCTGTAAGAGAACGGATGGCAGGAACTGGGGGGCAGAGTGAAAAGCGGGATCAGCCTAGAATCTCTACATAGTCACAAGTGAAGTAAGCATCCCAGAAAGTGTTTTTAACCTTATCTAAGTCTAACCAAGTGATGTCTGTTACTTGAGAAGATTCCTGGTATTGGCATGAGTAGCAATAAATCAGTTTAAGTCAACTTTCTAGTGTGAACTTGGTCGTTCACACCTGACATCATCCATCCATCCATCCATCCATCCAATATTTCTCTATCCCTCCATCCCCTCATTCCTCAATCCATCCATCCACTATATCTATCCCTCTGTAGAATAGAATAGAATAGAATAGAATAGAATAGAATAGAATAGAATAGGAATAGGAATAGGAATAGGAATAGGAATAGAAATGAAATGGAATGGAATGGAATGGAATGGAATGGAATAGAATAGAATAGAATAGAATAGAATAGAATAGAATAGAATAGAATAGAATAGAAATACAGAAATAGAATAGAATAGAATAGAATAGAAATACAGAAATAGAATAGAATAGAATAGAATAGAATAGAATAGAATAGAATAGAATAGAATAGAATAGAATAGAATAGAATTCTTTTTTGACCAAGTGTGATTGAACACACAAGGAATTTGTCTTATCTTTATATACTCTCAGTGTATATAAAAATACATTCATCAAGAATCATAAGATACAACACTTAGTGATAGTCATAGGTTACTAAACAAGCAATCAAATCATAGTAGGGAATAAATAAAACAATATAAATCATAGAGATACAAGCAACAAAGTCATAAGTGGGAGGAGATAGGTAGTAGGAAGGATGAGAAGAAAAATACTAATACAGTCTTAGTAAATAGTTTGACAGGGTTGTGGGAATTAGTTGTTTAGCAGAATGTTGGAATGGGGAGAAAACTGTCCTTATGTCTAGTTGTTCTGGTTTGCAGTGCCCTATACGTCATTTTGACACTATAGGGCACTGCACTGTGGGAGAATGAGATGACAAAAGCTGGGGGCAGAGCAACTAAGGGTATCAGCCTAGAGTCCCTACATAGTCACAAATGAACGAAGCACCTCAATGAGTGCTTTTTGACCCTTATCTAACCCTAACCAAGTGATGACTGCTACTTGAGAAGATTTCTTTGCGTAGGCACGAGTAGCAATAAATCAGCTTCATTGGACCTGGTATTTCATGCCTGACAGGGGCAGGGTTTTGAACACCTAGGTGTGGAGTAGTAACACTGATGATGTTACCTAGTTGGGGAATGAAATGTCTGCAAGAAAACAACCAGGCTCAGAGAGAACCAAGGACCCCTGATTTCAACCTTGAGCTACAAAGTTTCTCCTTTATTGGAGGTGCCATCTTGAATTTCTTGATTCTCCCCATGGATGTGCCTGGCTGTGGATAGTAATCCTTTTCATTACCCCTACACTTGTTGGAGGGCCATCATCCCAGTCTCAAGAAGGGGTCAAGCAGGGAATGAGCCTGGACTTGTTACACAAACACAAATGGGCAAACTCTGACCTTCCCTGAACACCTTTGAGACTTATCTGGTCTTTCCTAGGTAAAAACTGCCAGTCATGGAAGATTCCTGTAGAATAGGCAGTAAACAATAAAGTAATTCCCAATGATGCTTTTTCGAAAGGCAGTTTGGATTTCCTTTTTTTTCTTGAAGATGTTTCGCTTCTCATCCATGAAGCTTCTTCAGTTCTGCAGAACTCCCCTTTTCTTCAGAGATGAAGAAGCTTCTTGGATGAGAAGCAAAATGTCTTCAGGAGAAAACCAAACCAATTGTCTTTGGGAAAGACAATCTTTAGGACAACCATGACCTGGCTAACTGAGAATCTCTGTAAATAAAGGTTCTTGTTTGAACTCTATGCATGTGGGTCCAGCTGCTCTCCTTAACATTCATCAATGCTCAGGCTGAAAAAATAATAATAATCTGGAGATACATCTTCAATAAATCCAGACTTGGGACTGCCTTCCTGCACCGCTATGCAAAGCAACCATTTTCTTAAGCTTAACACTGTCAAAATTACACCCCATGTATCCCTGTGAGGAAGTCATGAGCAGGATAAATCAAGAAACATTAAATCCACCAGAGGTCTTTAGCCCTCTTCTACCACGCAGCCCCTCAAAAACTTACTAGTGACTCACTAGTCACTTACATCCTTCTCCTCAAGCAGTTACATCAAATACATCCCTATCTAACAAAATGAAATTAAATGTAGAGAAAAGTAAAGTCCTACACTTAGGCAAGAAAAACCCAAAGTACACATATAGACTGGATGAAACCAGGCTTCTTAAGCAGTAACTGTGAGAGGGATCTTGGAGTCTTAGTGGACAACGAGAGAGAGAGAGAGAGAGAGATGGATCTTTGGTTATTCGGGTTTCTCCCGCATAAGATTGGAAGTATCTAGGCAACGTTTCGATGAAGTCTCATTCATCATCTTCAGGCTTGTGTCTTCGGCTCTGTGCTTCTCAGAGTGATGTGAGCTTGCAGCTGCTTCTTCCTTTTAACTGCTAGTGGGGGTGTGACTTGATTGGGTGGGGGATTGGCTGTGTTCTGATTGGGTGGGGGTGTGTTCTCATTGGTTGGGGGTTTTGCTGTTTTCTGATTGGCTGGGGGTGTGTTCTGTTCAGGTGGGGGCTTGGTTGTGCTCAGGTTAGTCTTATATATATATAACTCTGAGTCTTATATATATATATAACTCTATATATAACTTACTCTGAGAAGCACAGAGCCGAAGACACAAGCCTGAAGATGATGAATGAGACTTCATCGAAACGTTGCCTAGATACTTCCAATCTTACGTGGGAGAAAACCCGAATAACCAAAGATCCACATACAAATACCCACGAGAACCTCAGAAATATATATATATATATATACACACACACACATATATATATTTGATTTGTCAATCGCTTAAAAAATAGGTATAAGTATAAACATGAGTAAGAATACAGAAAATAGATACAACTAAACGGAGACAATAGGACAGGGAGGGGAGGCACAATGGGGCACTTATGCATGCCCCTTACAGACCTCTTAGGAAAGGGGTGCCAGCCATGTGGCAGCAGCAGTCAAAAAAGCTAACGCGATCCTAAATTGCTTTAACAGAAGGATACAATCAGGGTGGGATACAGTGGTGGGATTCCAAAAGTTTTACCAGCGGTTCGGTGGGCGTGGCTTGGTGGGTGCGCTTGGCATGGGTGCACACACTTTGCGCGCGCACGCCGAACATGCACTTTGCCCTCCTGCAAGCCTGCACTCTCCCAGTCACTTTAGCAGCTGCTGCACAGCACTCTGCTCTGCTGCGCAAAGCAGCCGCGCTTCAAAAGCGGAGGATAAGGGTGCGTATGGGAGCCCGGGCAAAAGAGTAATGGAGAGAACCGGTTTGCTGTCTGCTGCTCAACACTGCTACCAGCTTGGCCGAACCGGGCCGAACCACTGGTGGGATTCTCCCAGTTCAGACCAGATCAGGCGAACCCCTAGCTGCAATGATCAGCTGGTTCCGAACCAGTTCGATCCAAATAATATGTGGGCCCACCCATCTGCCCTGCACTGTACTCACCTATATCTACTCTGCTGATTCGCGCCTCGGCTGTGTTACTTCCCTGAGGTAACATTGAAGGTCAGTAATTGAGATAGCCGTGCACGTGTGAGTAGTGAACCAGTTTGTTACGCCAGGAGAATCCTACCACTGGATTCAGTCAATGCTTGTGCAGGGGTTGGACTAGAAGACCTCCAAGGTCCCTTGCAACTCTCGTTATTCTGTTACTCTCTTGTCTTCACTCTTATGAACCAGTCTTGTGTTGCAAAAAAAAAACAAAAAAAAAAAAACGGACCCTGTCACATTCATTCAACCTGTCTATGGAGGCTCTCAATCACGAGTGGTCATTGGTGGTCCCGGAACTTGGTTTTCTTGCAGAAATTTCAACAGGAGGTTGGACTAGAAACCTCTGAGAGCCCTTTCAGATCTGCAATTCTATTTACTTTCCTTTTTTTTTCTCTGCTTCTGCGGCATTAAAACAACAGCTGGGTGGATGGGAAGGGGTTTGTCATCACCCTCTCCCCTTTTTCCCTTCGATCTTTCCCGTCCATTTGCTTTCCAGCTTTTTCCAGTCTGCGGCTGCTATTTTCTTTAACTTAGAAAGACGCTGCCTCGACCATTTGCCAAACCCCTGACTGTGCACTGATGCACATAAACACTTAGCTTTGAACACAATCGGAGAATGAAAAGGACTATTTTTAAAAAATTTGCTGCCGTAGAGTAATATACCAATTCCTTGATGCCTGAGGTGGGGTGGGGTGGGAAAACAGAAAGAAAGGGAAAAAAAATCCATCCTGGCATCCATTATGGCATATGTGTGTGTGTGTAACCCACCTGCCTCCTTATTTTTTTTTCCCCCAAGGAAGAAAGAAACAAATTACCATAATTTAAACGCTTTTCATGGAGTATAATGATGCTTGCAGAGTTCCCTCACACCCCCTTTTCCATTCCTTGGTGCTGCCCCAGTTTGAACGTCGGTGCATAATCAGTCATATTTTTTTTTCACCAACGTTCAGGGCAAGTTGCAATTGCAGAGAAAGAAACCGGTCGGATCAACTTTCGAGACTGCAATCCTAAGCATATTCCTTAACCGGAATTCTTTTCCCTTGTTTCTTAAAAAAAAAAAAAAAGAGCTTTGTTTGGGGGTAGACAAGTAGAAATAGCATTAGCGCTAAGACTTATATACTGCTTCACAGTGTTTTACAGCCATCTCTAAGCAGTTTACAGAATCAGCCTCTTGCCCCCAACAATCTGAGTCCTCATTTTACCCACCTCGGAAGGATGGAAGGCTGAGTCAACCTTGAGCCTGGTGGGATTCGAACTGCCAAACTGCAGGCAGCCGGCAGTCAGCAGAGGAGCCTGAAGTACTGCACTCTAACCACTGCACCACTGTGGCTCAAGGAAGGAAGGGAGGAAGGAAGGGAGGGAGGGAGGGAGGGAGGAAGGAAGGAAGGAAGGAAGGAAGGAAGGAAGGAAGGAAGGAAGGAAGGAAGGAAGGAAGGAAGATATGAAAGGTATAGCAATAGCACCTAGACTTATATATCACTTCACATTGCTTTCCATCCCTCTCTAAGAGGTCCCCATCCTCCCAGACCCCAAAAAATGCTGAGTCAAGGAAACAGCATGTTTCTTTTCTTTTATTTCTTTGGATAGGAATAGCACTTACTGGAGACTTATAGACCACTTCACAGTGCTTTATGGCCCTGTCCAAGCAGTTTACAGATTCTTCCTGTTGCCCCCAACAATCTGGAAGGATGGATGGATGGATGGATGGATGGATGGATGGATGGATGGATGGATGGATGGATGGATGGATAGATAGATAGATAGATAGATAGATAGATAGAGCCATAGCAATAGCATGTAGACTTATATACCGCTTTATAGTGCTTTCCAGCCTTCTCTAAGCGGTTTACAGAGTCAGCCTCTTTCCCCCAACAATCTGGGTCCTCATTTTACCCACCTTGGAAGGATGGAAGCTGAGTCAACCTTGAGCCTGGTGAGATTTGAACTGCCAAATTGCAGTCAGATGGCAGTCAGAAGAAGCAGCCTGCAGTATCGCACTCTAACCACTGCACCACTGTGGCTCATAGTAGAGGATTACCCTCTTAAACTATGATTACATTGTTTTCTGAATAAATCCATTCAGGTAGTTCTGGACTTGAAACCATTTTTTTTTAGTGTCCCTTCGAAGTTATGAAGGCAGTGGGGGGGGGGAAGCTTTTTTTCATGCTTATGATAGTTGTAGCATCCTTCCGGTCACTTAAATAAAATTTGGATGCTTGGCAACGGGCATGTGTTACAAACGATGCCGTGTCCTGAGTCATGTGATTCCTGTCTTCTGACATTAGGGAAGCCAGATTCACTTAAATATTGTTTGGTCTTGTGGTTAAGACACTAGAGCAAAATGAGAAGACACCAAAAGTTCTGGTCTCATCTTGTGCATAAAAACTGGATGGGTGACTCTGGGCCAATCACCAGGAGAGGGGGGGGGGGGCCCCCCCGCCCGCCAAGAAAAGGGGGGGGGGGGGGGCCGCCGCCCCCCACGGCGGAGGGGGGTGGTGCTTTCTTGCCCAAACAAAAAACCACGGGGGGGGGGGGGGAAACACCCAAGAGGCGTGAGTTCTAGTCCTGCCTTAGACATGAAAGCCAGCTGGGTGGCTCTGGGCCAATCACCAGGAGATAGTGAGTTTTAGTCCTGCTGTAGGCACAAAACCCCTGGGCGACTTTTAGCCAATGACCAAAAGAGGTGAGTTCTAGTTCCACTTTAGGCACAAAAGCCACTGAGTGACTTTGGGCCAATCACCAGGAGACAGTGAGTTCTAATTCCACCTTACAAATGAAAGCCAACTGGATGAGTTTGGGCCAATCATCAAGAGACAGTGAGTTCTTGTCCCGCCTTAGACATGAGAGCCACCTGCTGACTTTGGGCCAATCACCAGGAGACTGTGGGTTCTAATTCCACCTTACAAATGAAAGACAGTTGAATTACTCTGGGCCAGTCATTCTGTCTCTCTTAGCCCAAACCAACTGACAAGGTTGTTGTTATCAGAAAAATAGGAGGAGGAAGCTATGTCGGATATGTTCTCCGCTTTGAGTTATTTATAAAAATAATAAAGGCCAGACTACAAATAAATAAAATCAGCAATAAATATATGTTCAGAAGCCCTTGGGTTGAGCTTCAAACAAGACTGGGTTTGCCGGATTGGGATTGTAACTGCTGTTTTATACATATAATCATACATTGCAATGTCCTACCTGTCAATGAATACTTCAGCTTCAACCATAACAACACAAGAGCACACAATAGATACAAACTCAATGTTAACCGCACCAAACTTGATTGCAGGAAATACAATGACTTCAGCAATAGAGTGGTCAATGTGTGGAATACTCTACCCGACTCTGTTGTTTCTTCCCCAAACCCCAAAAACTTTAACCTTAGACTGTCTACTATGACCTCACCCCTTTCCTAAGAGGTCTGTAGGGGGCGTGCATAAGCGCACCAACGTGCCTACCGTCCCTGTCCTATTGTTTCTCTTATTCTTTTATTTTTCTTATATGTACCCATTTCATGTATTCACAACTATGTATACATTTATACTTATTATCTTGTAAACAATTGGCAAATCAAATAAATAAATAAATAAATAAATAAATAAATCCTTGTTTCAGGTACAGCATTCATATATAATCTTGGTTTGATGCTTGGTGCTTCAATGCTGCCTACGATGTTTGGCCTTGATGTTCTTTCTCCAAAGCAAAGCAGGTTTCTATCATCTCCTCATAGCTCAGAGTGATGGGTTAGGCAGTCCATCCCAGCAGCAGAATGCAGTTTGGCTTGATCGTAGGCAGGAAATCCAATCTCTCCCTCCCTATTTTTCCTCTCTGGATCCACAGACTAATTTTAGTCGGTGAGCTAAAAATTGGGAGTTGACTGCCCCCGCTGGAAGCTAACGGAGAAATCAGAGACACACAATCCTTAACTCTTAAAACAAACAGTAATAATAACCCACAACTGGCAAGGACAGTCCGAAAGGGTCAACTTGCAAGCAAGGAAGAAATGGGGGGAGAATTAATACATTTCCAACTGGCCTGCCTCTCCCAAAGTCTTGGAATTCTCCTTCAGACTGAATAATAAAAAGGCATTAGATGATTCTCCGGCTTAAACTTGTCTTATTGAATTAACTTGCCGAGCAAGCCAGCAACAGCTGAGAGGCCACAAGCTTTAGCTAAGCTTGCAAGAAGCTACTCCTGCATGGGGCTATTCTCAAGCAGTGTGGGGTGGACAACCGTGGCCCCTCTATCTATCTATCACATATACAGAGCTCTGTCACCATTTCTGTCTTTTCCAGCAAGCTGTTTTATATGTGTTTAAAAGGAGTTGTAGAATAAGGTCCTGGATATAAAGATACAGGAAGAGGATCCTTGGAAGAAAGGATTTCCAGAAGGAAGAAGATTTGTAGTTGAGGGGTTGAAAGGAGAGGTTCTTAGAGCCCTTGGAGTTTGGTGAGTTTTTTTGGCAGACGTTTCATGACCCAACTAGTTAACCTCTTAAGGTTAGTAGGGAGGGTTGGTTTGCTCTCAATTAATAGAAACTGAGAACAAACCCCACTCCGGACTAGCACTGATGAGGTTACCTAGTTGGGTCATGAAACGTCTGCAAAAAAGGTACCAAAATCTGAGAGCACCAAGTATGCCAATTCGTCCTCCTCCTCTCCTCTTCCTCTCCACAAACCTCACTCTGTTCTCACACTGATGATGTTACCTACTTGGGTAATGAAATGTCTAAAAGAAAACCACCAAGCTCAGAGAGGACCAAGTATGCCAATTCCTCCTCCTCTTCTCTTCCTCTCCACAAACCCCAATTCCTCCTCCTCCTCCTCTCCACAAATCTCACACTGATGAAAGGATCCTACTGTAGTTGTAGTAAACCTCCTCCTCCTCCTCTCTATAAACCCCACTTCATTCTCACACTGATGACATTACATACTTGGGTAAGGAAATGTTTGCAACAAAACCACCAAGCTCAGAGAGCACAAGAATCCCACAATCCCTCCTCCTCCTCCCAAACCCCACTCCATTCTCATACTGATGAGGTTACCTACTTGGGTAAGAAAATGTCTACAAGGAAGCCACCAAGCTCAGAGAGCACCAAAGACCCCTCAAGAAAAAGGTTTGCTGGGAGAATTAAATAGGGAGAATGGGATAGAAACTGAGCTGTGAAACTTAAAAGTAGGACAAATAGAATTCCCTTTCAACAATCCCTTGACTTCTCCCCATCAGGAGCTGCAATATGCATAAAATTCAGGATCATCCCATTAAAATTCATCAAAGCCCTTTTCCAGCTCTTTAGTGCATTTTGAAGAAAAGAGAGCCAATGCCTCGCCTGCTCCTTCCAATGGCCTCCTGGAATGTAATTAACCCTTATTCATGGGTCTCTTCTTCCAACTAATCTTTCCACCCTGCGCTGTCCAATGCATTTTTAATACCGTGGTTAATTCTGGCATCCCAAATCCTTGGTGTGCTCCTAACACAACAAGGCTTCGACAAAAGGAAAGATGGAAGGAAAAAGGAGAGAGACAGAGACAGAGAGAGAGAGAGAGAGAGAGAGAAAGAGAGAGAGAGAGAGAGAAAGAAAGAAAGAAAGAAAGAAAGAAAGAAAGAAAGAAAGAAAGAAGAAAGAAAGAAAGAAAGAAAGAAAGAAAGAAAGAGGAAAGGAAGATGAAAGGAAGGAAAAAGGAAAGAAAGAAAAAGGAAGAGAGACAGAGACAGAGACAGAGACAGAGAGAGAGAGAGAGAGAGAGAGAGAGAAAGAAAGAAAGAAAGAAAGAAAGAAAGAAAGAAAGAAAGAAAGAAAGAAAGAAAGAAAGAAAGAAAGAAGAGAAAGGAAAGGAAGATGAAAGGAAGGAAAAAGGAAAGAAAGAAAAAGGAAAGCAAAGGAAAGAAGGAAGGGAGGGAGGGGAAGGAAGAAAGAATGAATGAATGAAAGAGGAATGAAAGGAAAGAAGAAAAAGGAAAGGAAAAGGAAGGAAGGAGAAAGGAAAGAAAGAAGAATAAGGGAAGGAAAGGAAAGGAAGGGGAGTGAGTGAGGAAGGAAGGAAAAAAGGAAGGAAGGGAGAACTGTGAAGTCATTGGTGTTCTCTAAGCTTGGTTATTTGCTTGCAGATGTTTCATTACCCAACTAGGTATATGTTGTGAGTCGCCTTGAGTCGCCATGGCAAATAGGCAGCAATACAAATCTAATAAATACATTAAATAAGTAACACCAGCCATTTGCAATCTATTTATTTTTGTTTTGAAGGAACAAGTTTTTCAGACTTTGGGAACAAAACACCTAGCTGCCATCCTTTTCGGCCGAATGCTTCAGTACAAGCTACTTCTTGATCAAGGGTTTGCTACATGGGTGGGATTCTATCGGGCTTGGACCAGTTCCGATGAACCGGTTGTTATGGTGACAATTTGGCCCCACCCACCCACTCCTGCTATCCTTTATTTCCAGGGTTTTTTCAGCTCAGCTGTTTGGCGCAGCCCAGTGAATTGCTGCCCCTCAGCCGAATTACTCACTGGGACTGCCGCAGAAGGTAAACCTGAAAACGCAGCACACACTCACCAAACCTGTTGTTATACCCGTTGAATCACACACACACACACACACACACCGGTTTCCTAATGTTGGTCGTGAGAAAGTCCTAGCACTCCTCGTTATTATTTACAGGCATGGCAAGAGAGGCAAAGAGCACATGTAGTTGGTGATTAACAGGAGATTATATTGTTGCTGTAATTAAAAAAAAAATCATCAACTCAACTGCACTGGGATGATCGGAAAGAGAAAGCGATTAGATAAAACCAGGGAGAAAAAAAGAAAACCAGAAGGCCTGGGGGGGAAATATTCCAGAGCTTTCCAAGGCAATGCAATGGCAACATTCTCTATTCTAAATTCTAAGCAGAACATTGAAGATAGAACCAAGAGAGGGACGGACCGATTGGCATAGTCTACTCTACAACTTCTCCTCCTCCTTAGCATCAATTAATCGGTGTATGAAAAACAAATGATTGGGGAAGCAGAAAGGATTACTGGACTAGTCTGCATTGCAGTGGTGGGAAGATGTTCCTTCTCCCTTTTTGGCAAATTCTTCATCTCCAAAGAAAAAAAGTAAATTTGCAAAACAGTCTAGGAACAGAGTCAAAGGGAGGAACAGAGCAACAAAGTTGGAAGGGACTTAGGTAAGATTCTCAGTCACCCAGGTCATGGTTGTCCTGTAGGTGCTTTTCCAAAAGGCTTTCTTGACACCAAGAAAGTCCAGTTGCCTCTTGGAAAAGCCCCTTTGAGGGGTGTCAAGGTTTAGAGATTTTCTGATAATTGTTTGAGAGGCCACCACGAATGTGAATCGTTTGAATATTGTAACACAGGGGTGTCAAACTTAAGGCTTGTGGGCCGGATTCGGCCTGTTGTCATGCCCCTGGTGGAGACTGAGGGAGAGGAGGAACAGCCAACAGGGAATGGAAATGTGACTCCGGAGGTTGTGCAGGAGGCTGGGGAAGGGCAGAGGCCGGCTGAGCAGTCAGAGGAGGACCCAGGCCCATCCCCTATCCATCCTAGGGCACGCGGGGAGGAGAGGATCAGGGAGAGGCGTGGTCTACTTGGGAGGAGAGGGCCTTGATCCTCTTCATGGGCTGCAGATGTGACAACTGGATAAGAGTTTGGACCTGCGTACTGGCAAACACTGGAAACAAAGCGGGTAACTATCTCTAGTTTATAGTTCCTCTCTGAGTTTGGCATCCTTCCCAGTGTGTGTTATCTGTGGACATCCTCCAGCCCTTATCTTGCCTGGTTTGTGTTGCTTTTTTCCTTCTTCGTGTAACTGTTTGTGTGGGAGATTTTTTTGTCTTCCATCAAAGATATTCGGAGCTTGGAAGCAAAGTGAAGGAATAAAAGGGGCTTCACCTGTTTTCTGTGACTGTGTTTGTTTTGTATCCCACCCTGGGTCATCACACTTGTGATGTGGTTGGATGTGGCCCACGGGGCCATCCTGGAAAATATAAGGGGCCGTCCCATATCACTTCCACTCAGTCTACCCAATGTAAGAGGAAACATCAAGCCAGTGTGGCTTCAGCCCGGTCTACTGAACAGTGGTGGAATTAAAAATATTTTACTACCGATTCTGTGGGCGCACATGGAGCATTCTAAAATGGGCAATTTTAAGCATGAAAACTTACCTGACCATCAGCACAGACGAGTAAAACAGCTGAGGCATGGCAATCCATGCTGCCGTGCCTATCAGCTGAGCTACAAACAAAGGAAATATAGGAAGGAAAGAGCAGGGGCAGGTGGGTGAGGCCAACTGCTGAGCGGCACTACCGGATCACTAGAACCGGTGTGAACTGTCAGCATACCTCCACTCCTACTCAATGCAAAAAGGAAACATGCCAGCAGTTTGGGGAGAGGTGTCAAGCTGGTCACACCAAACCAGATGGCCACACCCATTCAGTGGGCCACACTCCTCCTCCCCCCACCACCCATGGTCAGCCACAGCCCTGATGCACCCCTCAATAAGATTGAGTTTGACACCCCTGTTTTAGTCAAACATCCTGCTCAAGCAAGAAACCCTGTATCATTTCAGACAGTCTCTTCTACAAAGCTTCCAGTGATGGAGCACCCAGAACTTCTGGTGGCAGGCAGTTCCACAAGTTAATTGTTCTCACTGTCGGGAAAATCCTCCTTAACTCTAGATTCCTTCTCTCCTTGATTAGTTTCCACCCATTGCTTCTTGTTCTGCCTTTGGATGCTTTAGAGCAGGGGTCCCCAACCACCGGTCCACGGACCGGTACCGGTCCGTGGAACAAGTCTTACCGGGCCTCTGGTTTGCTGGGCGCCGCCATCTTTTTGATGAAAAAGTGCTTCCAGTGAGCTTTTCCGGTAGAAAGCTCACGGAAGCACTTTTTCATCAAAAAGATGGCGGCGTCCAGCTGCGATGCCGCGCGGCAGCTGATGCGATGCAGCCGCCAGCTGATGCCGGCCAGCGCCCAGCTGATGCGGTGCGCGTGGCATAAAAGGTTGGGGATCACTGCTTTAGAGAATAAATTGACCCCTCTTCTTTGTGGTATCCCTTTAGAGAATCTACAGTTTTCTCTAGATCACCCTGTGAGTAAGATCAGTGCCATCCTCCTTGATCAGTTTTGATCAGCAAGGAGATCCCTTCAAGCAGCCTTGTTCAATAAAGCTCATCCACATAAACCCTTTAAAAACATCCCTCCTAAGCGTCTTAATCCAGGGACTTTCCAATCCTGGCTTTTTCTGCAGTCCTAACCATCCGTTGAAGTCTCTACTTATCCTGTTTGGTTGCCATACCAAATCAGAAAGTGATCAAAATGCAAATAGCAGACTCAATAATTCCTCTGCAGAACTATATCAGCTGCTCCTTGGGAAGTGTGGCTTCACCAGTGCAGCGTAAAACGGTACTATCCACTTCCCGTGCGGACTGAATAGAAAACATTCTCAGCTGCCATCTGGAGGTACCCAGTGAAAATAAGCCCCTCTACTCATCCTTTTGAATAAAATCATATTCCTCTCCTTCTGGCAGGGTTCTTCTCTTCCCTCAACTCCAACTGGTTTAGCCTCACATAACATAACATGCCAAAACTGAGATTCTTTATTTCCTGCTATTACTAATGGAATGGGATGGGATGGGATGGGATGGGATGGGATGGGATGGAACGGGATGGAATGGGATGGAACGGAATAGAATGGAATAGAATAGAATAGAATAAAATAGAATAGAATAGAATAGAATAGAATAGAATAGAATAGAATAGAATAGAATAGAATAGAATAGAATAGAATAGAATAGAATAGAATAGAATAGAATAGAATAGATGGAGTGGAATGGAATGGAATGGAAAATGGAACGAATGGAATAGAATGGAAAATGGAACGGAATGGAACAGAATGGAACAGAAAACAGAACAGAACAGAATAGAATGAATAGAATATAGAATGGAATAGAATATAGAATAGAATAGATGGAGAATGGAATGGAAAATGGAATGGAGATGGATGGAGAATAGGAATGGAACAGAATGGAACAGAATAGAACAGAATGGAACAGAACAGAACAGAACAGAAAAGAAAATAGAAAATAGAAAATAGAAAATAGAAAATAGAAAATAGAATAGAATGGAATATAGAATGGAATGGAATATAGAATATAATATAGAATAGAATAGAATAGAATAGAATAGAATAGAATAGAATAGAATAGAATAGAATAGAATAGAATAGAATAGAATAGAATAGAGCTGGAAGGGACCTTGAGGTCATCTAGTCCCCCTGCTCAACAGGAGAAACATTTCAGGCAAATGGCTGTCCTTCTTAAAAACAATATATTTCTATAATACCTGTTTTATTCATTGCTTAATCGTATTTTTAAACTGTATTTTTATTTATTGATTGATCATATTAATGACCTGTTTTATTTATTGATTTAATCGTATTTTTAAAAATACGATTAATCGTATTTTTAAACTCCAGATTCCTCCTAAATACAGAGGTCATGTAACGAGTGCTAACAGCAGAACGGGAGACTTCATTCTTCTATTCTCTCCTGGAAATTACAAAACGGCACAGAGCTGCCACCAAATTATGAAAGGTAGTGAAAAACGCTTCCGCTTGGTTTCAGTTTGATTTGGTGCTTTTTACTGTAGTTATTTGTAAGGCATTTTTCTATTTTTTCCCCATCATCTGCCTGAATTTATGCATGCTTGAAGTATTGACTAAAGCAATTACGGTTTGTTTATTTGCTTAGTTTTGGTATTTCTCTCTCACATGTTATTCCAAGGCAATTATCATGTTTCTCTTCCCTCCTTCCTTCTTTTCTTCCTTCCTTCCCACTTTCTTCCTTCCTTCCTACCTTCTTTCTCCTTCCGCCTTCCCTCCTCCCTTTCTACCTTCCTGCCTGCCTGCCCCTTCCTTCCTCTTCTTCCTTCCTTCTTTCCTAACTTCCTTCCTTCCTTCCTTCCTTCCTTCCTCCCTCCCTCCTTCCTTCCTCCTCCTTCCTCCCCCCTCCTGCTTCCTTTTCCTCTTCCTTCTTCTTCTTCTTCTTCTTCTTCTTCTTCTTCTTCTTCTTCTTTCTTCTTCTCCTTCTTCTTCTTCTCTTCTTCTCTTTCTTCTGCTTCTTCTTCTTCTGCTTCCTTCCGTTCCCTTCTTCTCCTTCTTTCTTCTCCTCTTCCTCCTCCTCCTCCTTCCCTTCCTTCCCTTCCTTCTTCCTTCCTTCCTTCCTTCCTTCCTTCCTTCCTTCCTTCCTTCCTTCCTTCCTTCCTTCCTTCCTTCCTTCCTTCCTTCCTTTTGCCTTCTTGTCTTCTTGCCACCCTCCCTCCCTTTCCTTTCCCTCTGCTCCAGAAGAACCACAATTTAGCTAGAGGAGGCCACATTTAATCCAGAGAACTTTCCACGTAAGCTCTGATGTTTAACTGGCCATGTAAATGCATTCAATCACAGAACAAAGTGAACGTGCAACATTGAGGGGCCACGCCACCCATGTGCTGAATCACAAGTCTGGGTGGGTCAGTGTATATGGAGTTGACCAAAAAGACACAAAACATTAGAAAAGGCTTTGTCAAGTAGACTCAAAACCTGCCTGAGATTTGAAATGTAGCAGTCCTTGTTTTCTGCATTAAAAAAGGACCTTCGTTTTCAAGTCTTTCATTACTTTTCCTCCTTTTTCTCAACACCATGTTGTGTGCAAAATACCGAAACAGACAATCTCAATTGTGGAACTGTACAGCACGTCCCAATGTTTCCAACGTGTTTGCTTTCTCCTTCCTACAACTCTTCAACCATAACAACGAAACTCACCGCAACACGCTGCACAAAATGGTTGAAAAAACTTCCAGTTGCCTTTCCAAAATAGCGTATCTCGGGTCTAGTTAGCCTTAACTAATTTGCAAGGGTTTGTGTGTGTGTGTTAAATGGGTGTGTAGCATTGCACAAACCCTGTTAAATGGGTGCATAGCATTGTATGTCCTTGGGTGAGCTTACAGCTGTGTGAGTTGGACGAACGCAGAAAATTAATGTTCAGATTAAATGTGGTTTGTGAAAAGAGCCATAACTTGAACATTCAACCCACAAATCATGGGTTGCCAGTTTGATACTGGGTTCAGTTCATAGTTCTGGTTTTTTTTTTTAACTTTTAAAACCCATCATTGGGCTGTCTGAGACCACCACTCTCCAGTCCACGATGTCATGTCTTATAGAGAAGCTACGCTGAGAATACATTCAGCTAGGGACCTATGCCTTGGTGAGACAGACAGCCGTACAAATTTGCAAAATGCAGAATAACAGAATTTGAGAGGGACCTTAGAGGTCTTCCAGTCCAACCCCTGCTCAGGCAGGAAGCCCTGTCCCATTTCAGACAAATGGTTGCCCAATCTCTTCTTAAAAGCCTCCATGGTGATGGAGGCTCCAACAACTTGGATGGAGGCAAGTCGTTCCACGGAGTAATTCTTCTCGCTGTCAGGAAATTTCTCCTTAGTTGGAGGTTGGATCTCAAAATAAGGAGAAAATTCAGTTCAAACAATCAACCTGTAAAATTTCATTCATTAACAAACCAGTAGCCAATCATACTGATAACTGATGTTACATGCTGGATTACAGACTGCATGGGTGCTTTATGTGTGATGGAACAAAAGTAGGAAGTAGGTCATGTTTGACTTGCAGATGTCTCAATGGTGTCTTCTAGCCCATCGTTGGAAGATGCTAAATCTGATGGAGCTTGAACCTACTTCATCTTTAGGGGCTTCTGACATTCTTATAAATCCAAGGCAAAGTCTGCCATTCCAGTTGACTAAGAGTTCATTTGGACTGCTTGGGCAATGTTCCAAGATGGATAGATCCTGGGAGATTGAAAGATTGGATTTCCAGTTTTCTTCAGACAACAGCTACGCTAAAGTCAGTTGCAATACCACTGAATCTCATCGAACAACTATTTCCCAGGATTCCTTTCTACAGCTGTTCAAGACTAGCTGTGGACAAATCTGATGAGTTCCTAGGAGAAGACCTCCAAAATGCATGGTTGATGTCTCAACAAGTCTCACCCAATATCAGGGCATTCGTGTGTGAATAGAAACCATTTTTTTTGGGGGGGGGAGGAAATAATCTTATTTCCTCGACAGTTTGGTGTTTCTCAACCTTGGTAACTTGAGGTTGTGGGCACTTCAACTCCCAGAATTCCTCAGTCAACTATGGGGAATTCTGGGAGTTGGAAGTCCACCCATCTTTAAGATGCCAAAGTTGAGTAACACTGCTCTACATTTTTTTCCTAACTCCTTTCATACAAGACCAATCTTGTTCACAACATAAAGGGTGGAATATTAGAATATTTCACAACTGCATCCCGGGTCAAACAAAGCTTGTGAATTTCAACACATAAGAGCTTCTTAAAGTGGTTACACTTCCATTCACCCCTATCATCCTTCATCCTTTCTCAACGAAACCAACAAACAATACACATAAACCAAAAAAAGCCATGGTCACAGTTGATAAGACAACATGGGAACCACCAGTCCTGGGCAAACTGAGGTGGACTAAGACCTTCTCGTCTTAGATAACTAAGTAAGGTCCAGCACAACTTGCGTAACTATCCTATCAGTACCAACAAAGGAGAATATTTGTAGCTCAGGGTTGACATGAGGGGTCCTTGCTTCTCTGTGAGCTTGGTGATTTTCTTGCAAAGGTTTGATGACCCAATTAGGTAACATCAAGGAGCTGTAGAGTTCAGTGGTTAGAATGCAATATTGCAGGCTAAATTCTGCCCGCTGCTAGGAGTTCAATCCTGACTGGTTCAAGGTTGACTCAGCTCTCCTTCTGAGGTGGGTAAAAAGAGGATCCAGATTGTTGGGGGCAAGAGGCTGACTCTGTAAACCACTTTGAGAGGTCTGTAAAGCACTGTGAAGTGGTATATAAGTCTAAGGGCTATTGCTATTGCGATGGGTGTCATCAGTGTTACTGAGAAATGGAGTTTGCTCTCTAATTCCACTCCTTTCTAGCACTGATGATGTTATCTAGTTAGGTCATGAAACATCAGCAAGTAAGCAACTCTTCCTCCTTCTTCCTCCTCTCTGTTTTGTTCTCCCCCTCTTCCTCCCCCTCCACTCCCCCTCCTCCTCCTCTCTGCAAACCCCCTTGCCTAATCCCTTCTCACTCTGATGATGTTACCTCGTTTCGGTAATGAAACATCTGCAAGAAAACAGCCAATCTCAGAGACCCCACAGTTCTTCTCCTTCTCTCCTTCTCCTCTCCCTCTCCTTTTCCTTCTCCTTCTCTCCACAAATCCCAATCTCTTCTAGCACTGATGATGTTACCTAGTTTGGGTAATGAAACATCTGCAAGAAAACAACCAAGTTTAGAGAGAACCAAGGATCCCTCATATCATATATCATACCATGTTGTGTTGTATCATATCATATCATCATCTTATCTCATCTCATCTCATATCATCTCATCTCATCTCATATATCATATCATATCATATTATATATCATATCAGGATTTAAGATAGATGGCTTGATTGAATGTAGCAAATGATGTTCCTAACTAAAACTGCCTGGCAAGAAAGCACTTAAAATATTGGCATGAAACTAAGCTTTATTTAAGTTCCGTGGTGGCTTATAAGGCAGTCCCAGCATTTGTAGAGAATTCATGTTCATCACCACTAATAACTCGTCTAGCCCTTTCAAATGTACATCTGTTCTGACCCAAACCTTGTTCCAAGGAAACAAACATGAAACAGAGGTAATAGAAAAACCTTTTAATGATTCTTTATGAATTCAGTTCCTTCGCAGTTAAAAGGCTGTTTTAAACTAATGGTCTCTGATAAGAATGAACCTTGCCAAGGTTCAAGGCTGCCAAAAACACTAGATAAAGTTGCCAAATAATATTTCAAACACAAAGAGTCTCCAAACACCAACTAAGAGAGTCCAAACATCCACAAGGCTTAAGTGCAAACGCTTCTTTGCTTCCTGCAAAGAATCCCAGTCTCTCAGGCTGGCTTTTATCTCTTAAGGGAGGTGCCACTACCTTGCAGCCTTACTCCCAAGTCACCCATGCTGCTGCAGCTGCTCTTTCCTTCAAGCAGCCCTGCACACACACACACTGGGCACAGGCTCCTCGGGGGCCTCTTCATCACTGCTGCCAGCCTCCACAATCTCCAAAGGCAGCATTCCACTCCCTGATGGTCCTGGCCCCATCCCTACATCACACACAGGCCCCTCATCTGAGTCCTCGCTCTCCAAGACCTCAGCCGTCCACACCTGCTGCCGGCGAACTACATCAACATCAATCACAATTGGTAGAACACTACACACGCCCAATTCTTTGAATGTGGGACATGAGAGGAAGAATTGGCGGCCAACTGTATCCCTGTCACAGTCAGATTTGGGTTTCATTCGATCCCAAATCCTGCATAGAGGTAGCCTCAAATTTTAACGATTTCATTTGGTGGCCATTTTGAAGTTACAATGACAATGAAAAAAAATGACGTAGGGTCACTTTTCACTCTTTACAACCGTTGCTTCAAAATTCGGATGCTTGGCAATGGATTCATATTTACAACAGTTACATGATCAAAATACGGCTGCTTGGCAACTGACTCGTATTTACGATGGTTGCAGTGTCCCTGGCCCTTTTGCAACCTTCTGACAAGCAGAGTCAACTGAGAAGCCAGATTCCCTTCACAGCCAAGTTCCCAACTTAACAAATGCAGTGATTCGCTTAACAATCATGACAAGAAAGATCAAAACACGGGACAAAACTCACTCAGCAACTGTCTCACCTTAACAACGGACACTTTGGGCTCCAATCTGGTCATAAGTTGAGGACTCCCTGTACTTTACTTTTGTCCTGTCCCTTTCCTTTTGTATTATAAAAAAAAATCAAGCAAGACAATCCATCGACCAATCCCGAAAGCATTTATTGAAAATGAACGATAGGGAAGAGTTTAAAATGATATTTACCCTTCTCTTTTTTTAATGATATAATATCGGGAAGGTGGGAGGAAAATAAACAGAGTTGCTAAAAAAAAAACTGGTCAATTTTATAGAATAGAATAGAAATCTTTTATTGGCCAAGTGTGATTGGACACACAAGGAATTTGTCTTGGTGCAAATGCTCTCAGTGTACATAACAGAAAAGATTCATCAAGAATCATCAGGTACAACACTTAATGATAGTCATAGGGTACAATAAACAATCAATCATACTAGGAAACAGTCAATATAAAGCGACAAAGTTACAGCCATACAGTCACAAGTGGGAGGGGATGGGGGACAAGGAGTGATTAGAAGATTAATAGTAATAATCATGCAGACTTTGTAAATAATTGGACAGTGTTGAGGGAATTATTTGTTTAGCAGAGTGATGGTGTTCAGGAAAAAAACTCTCCTCGTGTCTAGTTGTTCTGGTGTGCAATGCTCTATAGCATCGTTTTGAGGGTAGGAGTTGAAACAGTTTATGTCCGGGATGTAATGGGGTCTGTAGATATTTTCACAGCCCTGGGACATTTGGAAATCACCTCTTGTGACTGGTTGCTTTTCAAACAGTTTCTTCAAACCTGGGTAGAGGCCGTTCTCATGTATGAAGCTATGAGAAAATAATTTTTTAAAAAAAACTTTCTGTGGTTTTTTGCATCTTGTAAAACGAATTAAAAGACGATCTAGCCTTTAGAAGTGACTAATTTGAATGTTTAGGTCCTAACAGGGCTACCTGTCATCACAAGTCCACATTAACAGACTAACAGAGGTGGAAGGGACCTTGAAGGTCTCCTAGTCCAACCCCCTGCTCAAGCAGGAGACCCTATGCCATTCCAGATAAATGATGATCCAGTCTCTTCTTAAAAACCTCCAGTGATATAAGGACCCACGACTTCGAAATTCCCTCACTCTCATGAAATTTCTCCTTAGTTCTAGGTTGCTTCTCTCTCTCCTTGATTAGTTTCCATTCATTGCTTTCTGTCTTGTTGTTGGGTGCTTTAAAGAACAGGTTGACCTTCTTTGTGGCAGCCCCTCAAATATTGGAAGACTGCTATCAGGTCACACCCCTACTTTCTTCTTTTCATTGAATTAGACAGACCCAATTCCTGCAAGCATTCTTCATAATCCAAGGTCCCTCCCAATTCTGTTATTCTGTCATATATTTTGGGCTCCAGCCCCCCTCATCATCTCTGTGGCTCTTCTCTGCACTCTTCCCCCCCCCTCTCAAGTTTGTCAGCTCAGAAACGCTCGTTCTTCCTGGTGGACCTTCAAAAACACATCCTAAAAATAACCAGGCCTTTCACTGCTTTCCACCGTAGCATTGTAACCTGAGAATTCCTCCAGCTCCCCAGTGGAAGATCGCTTGATGTTGTCCTTCTGGCTTTAAAAAGAAAAGAAAAAAAAAAATGAAATGCAAGGAACTAAACTAAAATGCCAAATTCTAAAAGTGCAGGAAATAGCCAGGAACCAACTGGGCAATTAGTGGATTTGTGAGATATTGAGCCTCTGCGGTGTTAGCCAAAGGGAAGAAATTATATCTCGGAAATGTACTAAGTTTTATCTCCGACATTCATGTTTACCAGCCTGTCCCACACGTGTCTCTGTTGCCAGAGCTTCGTTGGAAACTGTCAGAATTGACGCAAAGACCCCCCTGGGCAGCCAATAAACCCACCAGAATTTTACACCATGGCCCCTACGGCAAAGCTGAACCACAAATACCCACAGCCTTGTCAAAACAAAACAAAACAAAAAAAAACCTGGCAAGCTAGCTCTTGAATTTACGCCGTTTCCCGGCTCCAGACTCGTTGCACGAGAAAAAAAAGAACCCAGACATGGATTAATTAGGTGTGACTGTATCATCAAATTAGGATAATGAACAAACAGCTACGCATCACATCCAACTTAACATGTCAGACTTCAGTTCACCTGTCATTTTGGGGATGAGAGGAAAGAGAGAGGGCAGCCTAACCCACAGCTTCAGCGAGAAATAATGTATCACCCCAGTTACATAGCTATTTCTTGGTGATAGCTTAGAAGAGAGAGAGAGAGGAAGAGGGGGAAAAAAAAGAGTATTCAATACTTTAGAAACCTATACAAGTCTTCTCTAAATGTAAGCTGTTTTTTCCCCCCATAGATGCTCATTACAGAGGCCCATTTTCAAAGCCTTGTGGATAACACTTTTGTGTCCATTCCCGAGGAAAAGAAAGTAAAATTGAAAAAAAGAAAAAGAAAAGAGGAATCTGTTAATGGCACAGGGAATGGAGGAATGGGAAAGTGAAGGAAGGAATGGAGGAACGGGAAGTTGAAGGTGGGAGAATGAGCAGAAATGATAAAATCTGACCAGAGATAAAATAATTAAGTCCTGTTATCAAAAGCTGGGAAACCTTTTCTGGATCTCGGGCCAAGCATGGATGAAAAGGAAATGGTGATTTCGGGATTTGCCGATTGAAAAGTAATGCATAAGGGATCAAAAGGCATGATGTAATTAAAGAGGGGATGAGAAATTATAAGTTTGTTTGTCGTAAAAATCTAAAGACACTTCTTTAATGATCTTTTTAAAAAAAACAAACGTGTTGCTCTTTGCACTTTTTCTTCCTTTCTCTTTTTCTTAACATTACATATTGTCACATTTTGCTCTTGTTTCAGTAAACACTTCAGGATTACATAAAATCATAATAGCTTATTCAGTCAATGAAAAAAGGGAGGGAGGGAGGGAGAGGAAGGAGAAAGGAAAGAAGGAGATGGAAGGGAGGGAGGGAGGGAGGGAGGGAGGGAGGGAGGGAGGGAGGAAGGAAGGAAGGAAGGAAGGAAGGAAGGAAGGAAGGAAGGAAGGAAAAGAAGAATTAAAGAAGGAACAGGCTTCTTGTAAATTCAAAAATAAAAGCTTATTGACCATTAATTTGCACTAAATTATAACAGTACCACCCTTTCAAGTGTCATCACATTTGTGATAGCAAAACAGATCCTCTTAAATCAACATGGATCCCTTATTCAGGCTGAACCCTAATTTAAGACTGGTGGCTCTGCATTTATAAAGAAGTGGTCAATACCCTAATATATTTTTTCCACAAATTTCATAACATACTTCTGCTTTTCACACATTGCCGAACAGCCCAAATGCAAAATCTGTTGCTTTAAAATCCAGCGTCAACAGTAGTGAGTGCTGGTCTGTAAATTTTGGATTTTTAATGCTGCCTAGTTATATGTTTCCTTTTTCCCTCCCTCCCTTCCCCTCTCTCCTTCCTTCCTTCCTTCCTTCCTTCCTTCCTTCCTTCCTTCCTTCCTTCCTTCCTTCCTTCCTTCCTTCCTTCCTTCCTTCCTTCCATTTATTTCTCCTTCTTTCCTCCTGTTTCTTCCTTTCTCCCTCCCTCCCTCCTTCCTCCTCATTTCCCATCTCCTTCCTTCCTTCCTTAAAATTTTTGGATTTTTAAGGTTGCCATTATATGCTTCCTTTCTCCCTCCCTTTCCTCTCTCATTTCCTTCCTTATGTTTCTTTCTCCTTCCTTCCTTCCCTCACTCATTCACTCTCCACCTCCCTTCTTCCGCCTTTTTTTCTCCTTCCTTCCTTCCTTCCTTCCTTCCTTCCTTCCTTCCTTCCTTCCTTCCTTCCTTCCTTCCTTCCTTCCTTCCTTCCATCCATCCATTCTATTTATTTGTTTAAAAATTCAAAATTTGCTTATACCTAGACCTGAACAGGATTGTACCCTTTCGGTTCTCTCTCTCTCTCTCTCTCTCTCTCTCTCTCTCTCTCTCTCTCTCTCTCTCTCTGTGTGTGTGTGTGTGTGTGTGTGTGGTAACCCTGGGAAATTTTTATTCATTGCAACTTGCATGGCCAAGAAACTGTTTTGTGGGAGTGTGTGATTTTTCTCATCATTGTTTGATTCCAGGCTGTACTTCCAAATTCTACCAAATGTTATCTGCAGAAAGAATACAGGCTGTGCTTTGTTCTCCCAGCCTCCCTCTAAACAATTTCCAGAAGGGCAGCTTTGTTGGCTTGTGTTGGTGTGCCTCAACAACAAGGCCTATTTTGTGGCATCTTCAAATGAACAGAAGCCCTCCATGAGTCTTTCAAGGGGAGCTCCTGCAGGCTCCCTTGGTTTATTCTCTTGATAGAAAAGGAGGAACGGGGGCCACCCAGGCCGTGTTTTCAACTCTCCCTGAAATTTTCACAGGGTCTAGCTCTGGGGCTGCCTGCCTGAATCACAGCTGTACAGTATATCATTGTGAAAACATCTTTCTATCTTGGGATCCTTCTGCGGCTGAAATGTAAGGAGTCCAATTGCATTGGCATAGAATTATGGCATTGCAATTCTAGCTGTATAAAGGGATTGCTTTTTGGACATACGTACATGTCCATAAACCTTTAGCAAATTTCATTAATTTAGCTTTGCTGGAGAAGAAACATTTTCCTTCCTTCCTTCCTTCCTTCTTTCCTTCCCTCCTTCTTTCCTCCTGTTTCTTCCTCCCACCCTCCTTCCCTCCCTCCTTCCTTCTCCTCATTTCCATCTTCTTCCTTCCTTCCTTCCTTCCTTCCTTCCTTCCTTCCTTCCTTCCTTCCTTCCTTCCTTCCTTCCTGCCTTCCTTCCTTCCTTCCTCCTGTTTCTCCTTTTTTCCTTCCTTCTCTTTATTTCTCCTTCTTTCCTCCAGTTTCTTCCTCCCCCCTTCCTTCTCCTCATTCCCATCTCCCTCTTTTCTTCCTTTTGCTCATTCCCATCTCCTTTCTTCCTTCTTCCTCCCTTCTTTCCTTCCAATTCAGTAATATATAATCCACATAATATAAAAGCCACCTAAAATGAGTTCATTTTTGTATGTGGGAATTATTCCTGAACAGGGAAACTTTTCTTCCTCTTCCTCCTCCTCCACCTCCTCCTCCTCCTTCCTTCCTTCCTCCTCCTTCCCCCTCCTCCTCCTCCTCCTCCTCCTTCTCCTTCTTCAGTTAAAATTAGTTGTTAAGGGCATATAGTAGAAAAGACCAATAATTGTTACACTGAGTTAGGAATTTAACCTGTGAGTGGAACTGTTCCTTCTCTTCCTATTCTTTGGGGTATCTTTTTAACTCACTTTTTTTTTTTTAACAAATTCCATTTATTTATTGGGGGACTTCATCACTGGTGACTTCTGAAGATGGCCCCAAGCTTTGAGTTTCTCTTCTAAGAAGCAGGTAAAAGTTTAAGCAAGCCTTGTCCACATCCAGCCACGATGGAGGAAATCAACAGACAGCCACGGGTGGATAGAAATTGGTATGCCTCGTTGACTCAGCTGTCGGATATTTCTAATGCATCCTTACAGAGATCCTGCTATAAGTATCTTTAAAGCCTTTGATCTGTGGTCAGGCTTACCAAAGGAGACAATTAATTGAAGGTGAGCCTCTCACGCTGAAGTTCCGGCATGGTCCGTTGAAATGCATAATCCGTAGCAGATTCCTGCAAGTCATCATCAATTAAAAATCGGGTCGGAGCCCAGTTCCTTCTTCTCCCTGCTCTCATGTACGAAGACTCACTCTGATCAATACTTGGGCTTGCTCTGTCTTGATGCCTCTCAGAGTGTCCACATGGCTTTGCCGAACATCATACTATGAAGCATTTTATTCCAAAGGCTTTAGGTCCTTAACTGCCTTTAATAGCCACAGGGCCTTCCTTCCTTCCTTCCTTCCTTCCTTCCTTCCTTCCTTCCTTCCTTCCTTCCTTCCTTCCTTCCTTCCTTCCTTCCTTCCTTCCTTCCTTCCTTCCTTTTGAAACCTTCTGACTAGCAGGGTCCATGGGGAAGCCAAATTCACTTAACAACCAGATAGCTGGCTTATCAATTGAAGTGACTCATTCCTTCTCCTTCTTTCCTTCCGTCCTTTCTCCCTCCCTTCCTTTCTTTTCCCTTCCCTACCCCTCCCGCCCTCCTTTCCTTTCTCCCTCTCTCCTTGCAGTCCTCTCCCTCCGTCCTTCCTCTCTCTTCTCTCTCCTTCCTTCCTTCACTTTCCCTTCTTTCCTTCTCCTTCCTTCCCTCCCTCCTTTTTTCCTCCTTCTTCCCTTCCCTTCCCCTCCCTCCCTCCTTTCCTTTCTCCTCTCCCTCCTTCTTTCCCTCGCTCCCTTTCTCTCTCTCTCTCTTCCCTTCTCCTCCCTCCTTTCCTTTCTCCCTCCTTCCCTGCCATCTCTTCCTTCCTTCCCTCTCTCCTTTCCTTCCTTCCCTCTCCTTCCTTTCCTTCCTTCCTTCCTTCCTTCCTTCCTTCCTTCCTTCCTTCCTTCCTTCCTTCCTTCCTTCCTTCCTCGATCTCAGTAGTGCATAATCAATAATCAATTTAAAAAAAACCAGTCTTCCCTCAGCTGCATCATTCCAAATGACAACTGCAAGCAAATGCAAAATCAGGAATTACACTTTTCCCCCCTTAACTCTTGCCAAGCACTGTGGCAGTGGTTATTCTCATTCTCATTTGGGAGGGGAGATATCCAAGGCCTTCCTTCAGACTGCACCGTGTTGGTGTCATCGTCCGGCTCTGAAGGTCAGATCGGGAAATGCTTAAATTAACCGGTTCAACTTTTCCAAAGCAACATCCATCCCTTTCCATGTTCAGGAGTCACACAAACGAACAACAAGTTGACTTCACACTTTTCCGGCCCCTCCATGGAAATCTGAAAGAATGTGGACTTTATCCACGGTGCAGCATCTTTAGACCTTCAAATGAATATCGAAAGAATTTCACAGCACCCAATTCCAAGCCTCAACCTGTCCCTTGTCCAAATTAAAGACTACAAAAACTACAAGGGAGGAGCATGGGAGAGTGGTCAAAAAAAGTTGAAATACTAAAAAGGTCAAGAGATGACGGATAGATTTAGAATGTATCTTAATATGCAATTTGTTTTATTAAAGATTAGAAAATAGAGCTAGAAATTAGAAATTGGGAAAATGTTATTACGCATTCTGTTACATGATATGTTACTATAATTACTATGTATAAGTAAATGTTAGAAGATGACAGACTACTAATTATGTACGCCTAAATAGTAAAGGGTAAGAGATGATGGATAGATAGATAATACCTTTTAATATGGGAATTATTATATTAGGGGTTAGAAATAAGAGAGAGAAAGTAGAAATTGGGGAAATATTACGATGCACACTGCTAAAATATATAATGCATTATAACTACAATGTATATGTAAATCCTAGGAGGTGAAGGACTATTATTATTTATACCTAAATAATATTATTATTGTTATTAGTATTTTGTATAAAGTAAATTAAGGGGGACACAGTGGCTCAGTGGCTAAGACGCTGAGCTTGTCGATCAGAAAGCTCGGTAGTTCAGCGGTTCGAATCCCTAGCTTCGTGTAACGGAGTGAGCTCCCGTTACTTGTCCAAGCAGCTTCTGCCAACCTAGCAGTTCAAAAGCATGTAAAAATGCAAGTAGAAAACTAGGACCACCTTTGGTGGGAAGGTAACTGTGTTCCGTGCACCTTCGGTGTCTAGTCATGTCCAGCCACATGACCACGGAGACCTCTTCGGGCGGCGCTGGTTCTTCGGCTTTGTAACGGAGATGAGCACTGCCCCCTAGAGCCAGAAACAACTAGCACATATGTGCGAGCGGAACTTTTACCTTTACCTTTATAAAATAAATTGAACCAGACAATGTACTGTTCACTAAATGTTTATATATGTTGAAGGGAAAAAAAACCCATAAATAAAATTATTTAAAAAGTACTACAAACACAAAGAGCTAAAATTTTATGGCACAGATATTTTGTGACCTTAACTTTATTGACCCCAATGGACAATTGGAATAACCACAGCCCTATGTCAGATGAAAATTTTAATACGGATATTCCTTGACTTACAACAGTTCACTTAGTGAATGTACACTAAGTTATAACGGCACTGAAGAAAGTGACTTAGGACCAGTTTTTCCCACTTATAACCGTTGCAGAATCCCCCATGGTCACATGATTTAGATCCAGATACTCGGCAATGGACTCCTATTTATGACGATCGCAATGTTCCTGTCAACTCATAAAATATTTCTCTGGTCTTTTAGAGTTGACAGCAGAAAGGGAGTGAGGGGGAGCAGTGCATTCCTTAAATGCTTCAGATAACTACTAGGCAGCCGAAACTGTTAGCTCGCAAGATTATCGGCTGCACCCAGGTAATGCCGACATGTTTACTCCTAATAAATCTTGTGTATTTTTTTTTTTTTAACTCTGAGAGATGGAGCCAGAGACTCATGATTCGAATGCGAGTGGATGTTGGAGCCCTGACAGTCCCGGGGTCACAAGATCCCCTTTGGTGACCTTCTGACAAGCAAATTCAATGGAGGGGACCAGATTCCCTTAACAACCATGTGACTAATATAACAACTGCAATGATTCACTTAACAAATGTGGCGAGAAGAGTCATAAAATGGGACAAAACTCACTTCACTACATGGGCTCAATTGTAGTGGTAAGTTGAGAAGTACTTGTAGGTGTTGTTGTTGTTGTTGTTGTTGTTGTTGTTGTTGTTGTTGTTTTTCCAGTTAAAATACCATGACCTCAAAGTATCTTCTTTGTTGCTTGTATCCTTACGATTTATATTGACTGTTTCCTAGTATGATTTGATTGCTTATTGTACCCTATGACTATCATTAAGTGTTGTACCTGATGATTCTCGACTCTTGATGAATGTATCTTTTCTTTTATGTACACTGAGAGCATTTGCACCAAGACAAATTCCTTGTGTGTCCAATCACACTTGGCCAACAAAGAATTCTATTCTATTCTATTCTATTCTATTCTATTCTATTCTATTCTATTCTATTCTATTCTATTCTATTCTATTCTATTCTATTCTATTCTATTCTATTCTAATTCTATTCCTGATTCTTTCCTGATTCTATTCTATTCTATTCTATTCTATTCTATTCTATTCTACTCTACTCTACTCTACTCTACTCTACTCTACTCTATCCCATTCCTATTAAACTGGGACATATTGGAGGGAGGGCAATTGGTATACTTCTATTTAACAACCAAGTGTTGTTTTTCCTAATCATTATTATTTAATACTCTTAAAGGATTAAGTGATGCAAGACCAGATCTTGTCATCTGTTTAAAGGGGGGCTCCTTTTCTTCCCCAGCTATAATGCAAGATTTGGTGTTCTTTTTGGTGAGCTCTTGAGTGGCTATTTAGATAGAGACCAATACAGTGAAGTCAGCGTAGGCCAGAATTGCTTTGCAGAGTGAGATATAAATTAATTAAATAAATAAGAAATCATTGTAGAAGAAGGAGGTCAACCTCTTCTCCAAAGTCCCTGAAGGCAGGACAAGAAGCAACGGATGGAAACTAACAAAAGGAGAGAAGCAACCTGGAATTAAGGAGACATTTCCTGACAGTGAGAACAATTAAGCAGTGGAACAGTCTGCCACCAGAAGTTGCTCCAGGACTGGAAGTTTTTAAGATGAAACTGGACAACCATTTGTCTGAAATAGTGTAGGGTTTCTTGCCTGAGCAGGGGTTGGATTAGAAGACCTCCACGGTCCCTTCCAACTCTATTATTCTCATAAATTCAAATATGGACCCATTACAGAAAGTAAAATTTACAGAGGTATATCAGGTTTCCTTCTTGATATTGATTATCCAAGAATTGGTGGAGCGCTTAGGTTATCACCTCTGTGGAATCAAGGAGTCTAAAATTAACCTGACTCTCGTCATAGAAACTATACAAGTTGATCAGGTCAGTTTACACCTATGAACTGATCCCCAGGAAGGTGTCAGCTAATGGTTTCCATTCAAGCTTTATCCCTTAAGCTAGAATCAGTTTTAAGCCTGTACAAATTGACAGAGGAATATTCTGGAGAAATACATACATGTTGGTGAGTTATTTTTCTGTGCGGGGTTAAAACCGCATGAACTCAAAACTCAAGGCTAGATGGAAGTGGTGTGATCGGATCTGTTGAAGGCCAGCTAGTGAAAGCCCCAAATTGTGGGAGGGGGGACAGTGAAAGAAAGAAGCTAGACATCTGCAAACAATGGATCTGGAGATGGTTTCTGAAGGCCTTCACAGGTTGCAAGAGAAGCTAATCAATCAACCTTGGGTCAAAGAAAGGCAGTCTATATTCCCTTTAGGGTCTGATGTTCAGAAAATGAGAAATCATAAAAGATAGATAGATAGATAGATAGATAGATAGATAGATAGATAGATAGATAGATAGAAGAGAGAAAGAGAGAGAGAGAGAGGTGATGATAGATAGATAGATAGATAGATAGATAGATAGATAGATGATAGATAGATAGAGATAGATAGATAGATATAGATGAGAGAGAGACAGACAGACAGACAGACAGACAAGACAGATATAGATATATAGGTATGTAGGTATGTATGTATATGTATATAGTATGTACATGTATCTGCATATATGTTGTTTATATCTATCTATCTATCTATCTATCTATCTATCTATCTATCTATCTATCTGGTCACAAACACATACTTGGGTGGCAATCAAACACAACCTCTGACCCAGAAATTCCTGAAGACGAAACATTAGAAGTCAAAGAAATTGCCAAAGTTATGGAACGAATTATGGTCTTGACCAGAGGTTCTACTACTCTTTCTATCTATCCATCTAACCATCTATCTATCCATCCATCCATCCATCCATCCATCCATCCATCCATCCATCCATCCATCCATCTATCTAGTTTGATTTCATGTACTAATCTTCACCATTGTCTTCTCTGCTAAATTGTCCCAAGGAAGGACATAGTTTATTTAATTGGTAACTTATTTTCTTCACGTATCCAAAATTATGTACATACATGACTGCAATCAGACTCAAATATACATTTATGATTGTCCTTGAAACATCAGTTAGTTTTTTGTTTTTTGTTTTACTGGAAACTGCTTAAAAATTCAAGCATTGGTCCATGTAATAATCAAGAGCTGAGCTTGACTTCATAACACTAACTAAGTACACTTCTGCTGGTTGGTCATCCCATCCCTCCCTACTCATCTATCTGGTGTTTTTCTCAGTAACCTTGTTTAGCTTTGCTCAATAACTGTCCTTTCCAGCTTGGTTTGAGTTTTGGGGCTAAATACACTCATCCTTTAATCACACAAAATTCATCTGTTTGTGGAAAACAGCCTTCCCACTCTTGTAACTTCTCAGCGGCTTTCTGGAGAGAAAAGACTGCAAGAGGCTTCCCTTAATGAGTTCTTCCAAATGGACATTTTAAGTGACTCAGTATTATGTTTGATGTCTATTGGGCTCCAAATATAACTTAGTTATATAACTATCGCTAAGAACGGCAGTGTAATTTCCATGCATCTTTTTAAGGGGGCCCCAACAAAGGTTCTCCTCAAAAGCTTTGATCAATCCATTTCCAGCCTTTGCCATCTCTTATGCCATTTTTTAAAATTATTATGATTATTATGATTACTATTATTTTATTTTGGTCCAGGTGTTTATCGTTAAACCCTTTCACACACAAATGAAAAGCAAAAGCAACGATCGATTAAAAATCGATGCCGGAGAAATGAATTGTTCTTCAAGGCATGTTCTGCTAACGTTATTCTGGCAATAAATTAAATATTAAACAACGCTTCCTGGACTGAAGTGGAACGGCAGGGGACACCGCACAAAAATTTCTGTAAAAGGAGGGAAAACAGAGCAACGGACCAGGCTAGCTTCTGAGAATCAACTTAAAAAAAAAAAAAAAATTAAAGACTGAAGAAAGAAGGTAACCTCCTGTTGATCTTCACTCGAAGGATGAATACGTGGGCAGGAGACATCTCAACACAAATCGGAATCGACACGCAAAGGTCTACATGTACTGCTGGTTGTTTCAAGGGTTATTCTTTCAAGTAGTTCTCCCTGCAACTGGAATTGTCATCTCTTGTTATGTTCACAACAAAGTGCCCTTAATATGCCTCCTCCTCCTCCTCCTCCTCCTCCTCCTCCTCCTCCTCCTCTCCATTCCCTTCTAGCACTGATCATGTTGCCTAGTTGGGTAATGAAACATCAGCAAGAAAACCACCAAGCTCTAATAGCGCCAAGGAAATCACAGTCCTCCTCCTCCTCCTCCTCCTCCTCCTCCTCCTCCTCCTCCTCCTCCTCCTCCTCTTCGTTCTATTTTTCCCCTTCCAGATTGGTTATTATTGCCCGGTTTGGCGTTACATACAGTACATTCTTTCTGTCTATTTCACTTTGCAAAGGAAAACAACAGCAACAACCTGAAATTTAGCTTTATTTTTATTTTTCCTTCCTTCCTTAATATCAGCCTCCCCTAAAGGTTGCAAAACCACGATGATGTGGTTCGTGGCAGGAACGGTACAAAGCATTGAAATGTTTCTATCTTGTCTTTTTTTTTTATTTTTTCTGCAAGGGTACTTTGGCACCTGGTCCAAAAAGGAAGAAAGGGAAGCAAAAATTATAATAAAATAAAATAAATCCACCTCAGGTCATTTGTGCCTCTTTCTCTTGAAGCACAAAATTATAAAGTTGTTTGTTCAAGGAGGGAAAAAGAGAGAGGCTCGCTGAAAACTCAGCCAACCAGGCAGAAGGCTACGAAGGAAGAGGGTTTTATGGAGTGATTTGGGGAGAAATGAGACAGAAGATGGAAGGAATTATTATTATATATTCGGAATAAGGGCAGCTGTTGGCTGCTCATGGCATGGAGAAGGCTGACTTGCCATTCTAAAATATACCTTACCCTGGATTTTATGGGCATTAGAAATAGAGGGAAATTGAAATAATTCGTTCTTTATCTGCCATAACAGTAACCCACTGTGGTTTGTTGGTTTAATGGCTGGTTTTGTTTTTTTTCTGGTTGCAAGTATAATATATTTCACAGGCTGGTAATTTTGTTTCTTGAGCACTGTATGTCTAAGTGTGTGTGTGTGTGTGTGTGTTGTCCCTGAAACTTGATTCTGGATTCCAAACCCACTAAGTTTAAGCATGTTGCTTTCCGTCACATAAGCTTGGTGTTTCCATTACGAAGGCGTTTATTCGACACCTGTATTTAGCTGCGCGTCCCTTTTCAAGCACATTTTCATTTCCCCCCTTTTTATGGCTTCGTACTGTGCATTCTTAATTCAACCATCGTTGCACTTCTTAAAAATCTACACGGCTAACCTGAAAACCGATATTGCACCGAGCTTGAACAAAGCTTTTAATTCACATCTGTCTCTTCCATTCGGGCTTCTCTCTAATAAAAGAGACGATGGTGAATGGGGTGATTTGCAGATTTATAAGGCCAGGTGTTTTCAAGGAGGAAAATGACCTGGGTGGCTTAGAAAGGGAATTATCAAAAGGAGGAAAGAAAGACAAAAAGAGGGAAAGTCAGACATATGGAAAGAAGAGATGAAGGGAGAGAGGGAGGGAGGGAGGGAAGGAGGGAAGAAAAGAAGGGAGGGAGGAGAGAGAATTGGAAGGAAGGAAGGAAGGAAGGAAGGAAGGAAGGAAGGAAGGAAGGAAGGAAGGAAGGAAGGAAGGAAAGGGAAAGAGAGAGGGAGGGAGAAGAAGGGAGGGAGGGAGAAGAAGGGAGGGGAGAGAAATAGAAGGAAGGAAAGAAGGAAGGAAGGGGAGAGGGAGAAAGAGAGGAAGGAGGGAAGAAAAGGGGAGAGAGGAAGGAAGGAAGGAAAGGGGAGAGAGGGAGGGACAGAAGGAGAGAGGAAGAAGAGAGAAATGGTAGGAAGGGAGGAGGGGAGGGAGAGAGGGACAGAAGGAAGGAAGGAAGGAAGGAAGGAAGGAAGGAAGGAAGGAAGGAAGGAAGGAAGGAAGGAAGGAAGGATGGATGGAAGGAAGGAAGGAAGGAAGGAAGAGTAGAAGCACAAATGCACTCACAATACTACTTTTTTCCCCCTACTTTTTTTATTTGTTCAATGTATTAAGGAGGTGGAGTTTCTCCTGTCTTAAAAGATGGATGGGGAGCCTTTTTTTTTATTTTAAGGGAGCTGCATTACTCACACAAGATCTGAAAAGGCGCACAACTATCATTCCAAGCAACCCACCGTCTCCTTGCTTATCATCTGTTTCACAACTCTGCTCCTTAAAAAAGGGGCTTCAGGGCTTGAGTTCTTCTGCAAAATCCGACACTAACCTGAGTCCAGCCTGACTTTTAGGAAGACGGTTAGAGAAAGACAGCTAACTGGGGCTCATACAGGACAGGCCTCAAATATATGAACCTACAGAAGACAAAAAAACTGTTTGTCTGGGAGGACCTTATGTTTAGAGATCATCTATTTATAAATATTAGGCCATAAGGACTTTTTACTTGGCCTTAAATGATTTTGAAAGCTAGAACATAACTGTACCTCTGAGAGAGAGAAAAAAACCACAGGGGTTCAGAAAACCCAGACTCTATTAGATGCCGATGGAAGGGTGGAAGTTATGACAATGTACTACATGTCTAATTTCTGGATATATTTCCATATATGATAAGAACTTGCAGGCTTGCTTTTTGACTGTTGACGTTTTCTTGGAAAGTTCTAGCGAATGAAATCTCAACCCAGCCTCTCAACTTTCAATTTTCTTTTCAAAGGAAAGGAAAAAGGAAGATAAGAATAGCATTAAGGGAAGGAAGGAAGGGAAGGAGGGAGGGAGGAGAGAAAAGGAAGGAAGGACAACTGGAGAAGGAAGGAAAGACAGTTGATGAAGGTAGGTAGGTAGGTAGGTAGGAAGGAAAGAAGGAGGGAAAGAAGGAAGGAAGGAAGGAAGGAAGGAAGGAAGACTGAATCAGCTGCCATAGAAACAGATAATATTTTGTCAGGATTCTCATAGATCTAAAATGAATCAAACTTCTTGATATGTGAGTGTCGAGTGTAATACTCCAAGTAGAGTTATACTCTTTGCATTTTTGAACTATGCTGTAGCCTCATTTTTGCTTACCAGAAATACAAAGCAATCTTATGTAGTATTTTTAATAGCATCCCTCTTGCTCAACCCAACTCTCACACACATCCACCTGCACACAGACAGACACACACTTACATTTGAAAAAAACAACAACAACCCTGACAACATGCACATGGATGGACTTACAAACCTTTAGCCATTGTGGCTTTTAGCAAGCACCATGTACAAACCCAGTGGGCCCAATTATTTTCTCAGGAATGTCAGAGGGGAAACTGTCTGCTTATGTTTATGGATAAAAATCTATAAAGAGCATCTTTCTTTTTATTACATAATACAGAGATTAAATTGAGGGAGGGAGGGAGGGAGGGAGGGAGGAGAAAGTGAGGAAGGAAGGAAAGAGAAAGAAAGGAAAGAGAAAGGGAGGAAGGAAGGAGGGAGGGAGGGAGAATGTGGAGAAGGAAGGAAGAAAAGAAGGAGAAAGTGATGAAGGAAGGAAGGAGGGGGAGGGGAGAATGTGGGGAAGGAAGGAAGGAAGGAGAAAGTGATGAAGGAAGGAAGGAGGGAGGGAGGGAGAATGTGGAGAAGGAAGGAAGGAAGGAAGAAAGTGATGAAGGAAGGAAGGAAGGAGGGAGGGAGAATGTGGGGAAGGAAGGAAGGAAGGAAGGAAGGAAGGAAGGAAGGAAGGAAGGAAGGAAGGAAGGAAGGAGGGGGGGAGAATGTGGGGAAGGAAGGAAGGAAGGAAGGAAGGAAGGAAGGAGAAAGCTATGTTTTGCTTTTTATGCCCCTTTCCATTTTTATATTGCACTGACAAGCGTACCTTCAAAGGCATCCTCTTATCTAACACAAAAGAATTAAAAAAAAATAAACTCATTTTTTTAAAAAAATAAAAAAGCACAAACCCCAACTTTATCTCCATGGAGCATTTATGACGGATGTGCAGAAGCTGAATTTGCTTTTTTTTTTTTTTTAAAGAGCTTTCTTGTCAAAGAAATCCAGAATGAAATGCAGTCTTCCAAAGGCGCTATCCAGAGAGCGTTCAGCAAAACCACGGCTCTGCTTTTCAATCTTTCATAAGCAATTTCTATAAAGCTTGTTACGAATCGGAGGGGGGAGGGGGGAGGGGGGAGGAGGAGGAGGGGGAGGGAAGCGTGGCTCGTGGAGATTGCAAAGGAAAGCGGTTGGTTGGGGAGGAATAACAGCGATTATCACATGCCCGCTCCAGATGATCTACCATGCACGCTTTCTCTCTTTCTCTCTCTTTCTTCCTTTCCCTTCCCTCCCTCCCTCCCCTCTTTCCGGACCCTTCATTCACTCTTCCTCCTTCTTTAAAAAAATAATAATAAAAATAATAACTTCCTGTTTTAAAATCTATCGCCCGGAGGGTTTGGGTGTTTTCAAAACGTGCAATTAACTTTTGGAAGGATTTATCGCTTAAAAAAAAAAAATATAGAGCAGCGGTTCGGAGTCACATTATGGAGAGATTCCAACTTGGAAAGGGGGGAGGAAAAAAAACAACAACACCCGTTTCTGCCGATTTCCTTTCGCGCTTTTTCCTTCTCCTTCTTTTCTTCCTCCTTTCTTCCTCCCCTCCTTTTTGGTTCTCTGAGTTTTTCCCCTCGAAAGATATTTCTCTCTCCCCCCCCCCTTTTTTTTCCCAGATGCCAAAAGAAGAAGAAGAAATCACAGAAAAGAAAAACGAAGCATGGAGGGGGGGAGGGGGAAGGAAAGGAGGGGGAAAAAGTTCCTGAGCTTTAGGGAACTCTTCGCTTTGCCTGCAAGCCAAACGCCAGCCGCCTCGCCTCCAACTTAACTCACTTCAATCTCAGTTTCTCTCAAAACAATCAATAGCCCTCGCCTACGGTGGGTCCTCTCCCCCCCCCAGCCTCCACGCGTATGCATTTAGTTTCTGGGGCCCCTCCCTCCTTATAGGTGCGCTCCCGCCCCCTCCCATCCCAACCATTATCTGGAAATTGTACAGCCAAGCACGGCGGAAACCGGGGGAAGGGGGTGGAAATCCGGAATGCCAAGCCGGGAAGAGAGGCGGCGACGGAGCCTTCCTTCCCGGCCTTAAAATAAACCAGGCGGTGCTGTGTGTGTGTGTGTGTGTGTGAGAGTGTGTGTGAGAGAGAGAGAGAGAGAGAGAGAGAGAGAGAGAGAGAGAGAGAGAGAGAGAGAGAGAGTCTCTCTCTCTGTGTGTGTGTCTCTCTCTCTGTGTGTGTGTGTGTGTGTGCTCACGAGTGTGCATGGGGAGGGGGAGTGATCCCCAGGGAAGTAGAAGGTCCTATTGGCGTTGGGCTTCCCCCTCCCCACTCGCTGCCTTTCCAAAAGCCACTCTGGTCGCCCTTCTCCTTTATTGATTTATTTTTAAACCACCCCTCCACACACACACACGCGCGCACAAACACACATCCCCCAAAAGAGAGAGAAAAGTTATCGAGTTCCCTTCTCTGGAGGGTTGACAACATCCCCCCCACACACACACACACCGACTCCTCCCCGCCCCTCGCTAGAAGTAGATGCCTCAACACCCACCGACTTCCAACCCCCTAAAAAGACCCCCCAAAAAAAAAACCCACCCAACAACACCCGCCCTCTTCTTTGTATCTCCCCACCCTCAAAACCAAAAGAAAACAAAACAAAACCAAACCCAGATTTATTTATTTTTTCTGACCACCTGAGTTGCCGCGTTGTGCCTCCTTTTCCTGCAGGCAACCGTAACAACCCCACGTCTCCCCTTCCCCCACACGAAATTCTCTTTTTCCTCCCCCTCCTGATCTCCCCTCTTCTTCTTTTATTGGGGAGGGGGGAGGTCTATTCCGCCTAAACGCAGAAAGCGCTCCTCCTGGACGCCTTCCAACCATCCAACCCCCCAACCGCCCTTTTCCTCAACGCTCCCCACCCTTCTTCCCATCCCAGAAACGCCCCGAGCATGGGGGGTCGCCTTTGGGTTGTGTGTGTGTGTGTGTGTGTGGGTGGGTGGGTGGGTGGGGGGCGTCTATCTGGAGTCTCTCTCTTTCCCCGTTTTCAGCACCTGGCCGGATGGACAGCTCCTCCGTGCCTTTTTTTTTAATTTTAATCCTCCCCCTTAGGGCGAATTTTTATTTTTATTTTTTATTATTTTACCCCCTTTCCTGCGCTTTTCAGTCCGGCTTTGGTTTTTGTTGGGTGCGCGCGCGTTTGTGTGTATGTGTGTGTGTGGAATTGTGTATGTCGGGGTGTATTTTAAACACAGGCGTTTATTTCCACTCCCCCCCTCCACCGGACACACACACACACACACACACGCCCCAAAACACACACTACACAAACCGCCCCGACGCTTGTAGAAGTCCGGATCCCTAAAAAAAAATAAGAAAGAACCCCTTTCCGCGGCAACCCTACTCCGAGGGCGCCCGTTCACACCTCCACGGAAACACTTTTTTTTCCTCACCCTTTTCTTAAGACCAACAACCCGGCTGGATCGCGTCCCCGTGTCCCCCCCCAGCTCCCACTCCCCAAAAGCCGCCTCACCCCCCGCCGCAACCCCGTCGCCCTCCGCCTTCGAAAGCCATCTGCCCGGACCCCCTTTCCGCCCCCAGCTGAAAAAGTAGCCGAAGAAGAAGAAGAAGAAGAAGCGAAAGAAGGAAGAAAGAAGGAAAGGAAAGGAAAGTTGCGAAGCCTCCCCTCACCTTTGTGCATGCCGGTGAAGCGGTCCTTCAGCACCGTCAGTTCGTATATTTTCCCGAACTCTTCGAAAAGCGGCTTGAGGTCCTTCTCGTCCAGGTTGCGAGGGATCTGCCCGACGAAGAGCTTGATGGCATCGTGGTCCTTCATGGGAATGGTGGCGGAGTTCCCCGGACTGTGGTTTAATCCGTTCATGTGCCCGTTGGGGTTGGGGTTAGTGTGGGTGCTACTGAGGCTGGGATTGTCTGCTTGTCCGTTTGCTAACGTGGCCATCTTTATATACATAGAGAAAAAATCTTCTTTCCCTTTTTTTGCCCAGCCCCCCCCAGCCGTCCTCGCTGCCTCCGTTCCTCTCTCTCTCTCTCTCTCTCTCTCCCTCCCTCCCTCTCTCTCTCTCTCCCTCCCTCCCTCTCTCTCCCTCTTGCAATCCCGCTCCCTCTTGCTCACTCACACACACACACACGCGCGCTCACACACACACGCACCACACACACACACACACACGCACTCCTTCACTCACGCCCGCAGCCTAGCACCGACACGCGCGCGCTCTCGCCCGCTCGCCTTCTCTCTCTCTCTCTCTCTCTGTGTGTGTGTGTGTTTCTCGGTCTCTCTCAGTCTCTCTCTCTCTCTCTCTCCCCTCCCTCTCTTCCCGTCCCTCTCTCTCTTTCTCACTCACTCACTCACACACACATACGCACACGCGCCCTCTTCTCGCTGCCTCTCTCTCTCTCTCTCTCTCTTTCTCTCTCTCTCTCCCGCTCGTTCGCTCGCTGGCGATGCCCGCATTGATCTATCTATCTATTTCTTTCTTTCTTTCTTTCTTTCTTTCTTTCTTTCTTTCTTTCTTTCTTTCTTTCTTTCTTTAATTTTTCTTTCTTTTTTTTTTTCGTACATTGAACAGCTTGGATCGCTGTCCTTTCCGTTTAAACAGGCTGGATCGGTTCAAAGTGCCAGAAAGCCGAGGGGGTTGGATGTGGGGTGGGGGGCTGTGGGTGGGTAGATGGGAGGGAGGGGAAAGGAGGAGTGGAGGCAGAGAGCGGGGGGAAGACTGGGGTCGCGTGCGGGAGGGAGGGAGGGAAGGAGCGGGGGGAGGGGGGCGCTTCCTTTGGTTGAGCTTCCATCCCGGCTACCCCTTCCCTCCTCCCCATCCGCTCTCCCCCCGCACACTCTACCCCCCCCATCCTTTCTCCCCACCCCCACCCCCGTCTGCTTGGCCGGTGGTAGATTCCAGTCCTTGCACTAGCTATAAATAGCGGGAGGCGCATGGCTTTTTGGAGTCGATAGCTATTGTGGGAGATGAGCGGCTGTGGGGGGCGGTTGGATGGAAAGCGGGGAGGTGGACGGACCGAGGCAAGAACGGGCGAGCAGGCAGGCAGGCAGTCGGGGGTGGGGGGGGGGGAGCGGCTGCCGCTGGCACCAGCCAAGTGGCTTATTTGCTTTTATTCTCTCTCTCTCTTTAATCCCCTTCTCTCTCCTGTCTTCCGCCTTTTTTTATCCATGATGATTGTTATATATTAATTTTGGGGGGCGAGCGGCGCCCCTGTTTTCTTTTACTTGTATAATGCATCCAAGCGTTGACACCCCCCCCTCCCTGTTTTATTTTAATTTTTTCCCCAACCCCCCCCTCCTTCTCCGGTTAAAAAAAAAACAAACCCCAACCAGCTCGACTTTCCCTTCCAGAGACGGCTAGAGAAAGAAAGCCTTTTGTTTCCAGAGGCCAGGCAGAGAGAAAGAAAAGAAAGAAAAGAAAGAAAGAAAGAAAGAAAGAAAGAAAGAAAGAAAGAAAGAAAGAAAGAAAGAAAGAAAGAAAGAAGACAACAATGGGAGGCGGGTTGGTGTTTTTTATTGAGTGTAATTGTAATAAAAATAACATCCATCTCTTTTTGGGGGTGGTTTTTTCCCCCTCCTTTCTGCTCCAGCTGTCTGTCTTTTTTTCTCTCTTTCCTAAAACATTTCTAATAAAAGAACTACAGATATGGAGGAAACCTGGAAATCAAAGGTGTTTTCTTGTGTTGTAGTTGTTTTCATTTTCTTAGGTCTCTGCACTCTTTCTGTACGGTTCTATGTATGTGCTTGTATGTGTATGTATATATCTCTCCTTTCTTTGATTGTAGACCAGAAAGGTTTTTAAAAGTCTCTTTTCTCCCGGAGTTTGATCTGCATCTATTCCGTGGAACAACAGATTGACACAATTTTGGAGAAGGGAGTGTGGGTGGGGAATCAAGGAAGAAATACAAAAATAATATTATGTACTTTATATGGCAATCCATATATTAGTGAATAATTGTTCCTTGGATTCATTTGGTCTTCCTTCATTCCACCCCAATGCTTTGGGCTACTAGAAAACTGATCTTGGAATGCCTTGGCTCACATTGTATTGGTAGGATATTATTTAATATGATCATCAGCCTAATCATCATTGTCATTACGATGGACTAGCTGTTGACTTCTATCTTGGATCTATAGATCCCGCTTAAAGGTCTTGGATGGGTAAAAGCAAACATTTTCACTTCCCGCTATGAATAGGACAGTTTTAGACACTTAGAGGGACAATGTATTATGGTTAATTAAGTCACTGTGTAATCAAATAAGTAGCTTTGCATTACCTTCCTTCCATTATCTTCAGCGTGGTTGTTTGAAAATAACAAATAAATATTGTCTTTCTTTTAAGAAGAAGACAGCAAAAAAAGCTGGTATTGGATTTATTTTTATTTTTCCACCATGTAGCTCAAAGCAATTTTTCTTTAAGCCTGAAATGAAATCTTACAGAAACATCTGGTGGCATAAGCTTTTACTACAGATTGGGAAAACGCAGGTACGTTGTGTGTGCAGAAAAGAAAGGAAACTGCACTATTGCAACTTACCGTGTTCACAAGGAAGAAAACACCGCTATATGTTTTTAGAAATGTTGATTGCTGGTTGTTTTTAAATTTCTTTCTTTTCTTTTTTTTCCTCTCCCCCTTTCACAATATCACTTCACCTTCCAGCCGATCAGCTGCTGAAAACTTATCACCTGCGAATTAATGAATATAAAGTCGGATACTTTATTTGAATTGCTTATAGGTCTTTTGGATGCCGATGAAAGGCACTTGGCTTGCAGTACAGAGAAAAATACTTCTGTGGTTTTTAAGAAAAAGTAAACAAGAAAAATAATATCTCAGAGAACAGAGATTCTGTTTGTTTTAAAAATCGGTTGTTCGGCTCAGTTCCCCTGCTTATCTTTTGTAGAAAAATAATATCTTATTATATGTGTGTACACACGTGTGTGTGTGAGAGAGAGCTTGTGTGCACATTCCCGAGCCACAAGCAGTAGTGAGGATTTGATAAAGAAGGTTTGGAACAAGGCATTTAAGACTACATTACCTGGATTAATCCAGACTACATTACCTGGATTATTTTAAACAGAAGGGGCAGCATTGTCAAAGAGAAATATTCACATGTGTCCTGCTTCTATGAATACTGGCTTGGATATAACATATACTGTGGTGCTTTCAGGCAAACTGGCTAGGAAAGTGGAAGCGATATGTGAAAAATATGTCTGTTTGTGTTGTGTGTGTGTGTCTAAGTGTATTGGGGTGACTCTGCAAATCTACACTGCAACAACATAGGATAATCTGTAGGTTGGGCCAATTTAACAGGAAACCCAAAAAAAGTTATGGGAACTAAGGCAGACATAAAGCTAGGGCCCCATTCAATGAAAAGAAGAAAAAATTATTTAGTGCCAAAAGTGCTTCTTCAAAAGGTAATTGGAGTTTCTTTGCTTTTTCCTTGAAGACTTTTTGCTTCTCATCCGAGAAGCTTCATCCATTCTGGAAGAAGGAAAGTTCTTCATTCAGAACGGAAGAAGCTCCTTGGATGAGAAGTGAAAGGTCTTCAAGGAAAAACAAAGAAATTCCAGCTGCCTTTTGAAAAAGCACCACTGTGACCTGGATGGCTGAGAATCTCCATAGATTCTCTAATTTTCAGACCAGTTTTGCAAAAAGAAGAAAGAAAGAAAGAAAGAAAGAAAGAAAGAAAGAAAGAAAGAAAGAAAGAAAGAAAGAAAGAAAGAAAGAAAGAAAGAAGAAGCAAGCAGAGGGAAAAGCTTTCCTTAAATCCATTCATTGGGACAGGCAAAATTCCTATAATCTTATCAAATGCCCAGTGTCCAGATTGTGTTTTTAACCTCGGCGTGTTGTTGGAGTTAGCTTTGTTCTGCAGTGGTTGTCAGAAAACTGATTTCCAGGTACTATTAAAGGGTAGTTGCAGGTTCTCTAGATGGCTGTATCATTGGCAATAAATTGGAGAGTTGGGTTCAAGAAAGGGGTCAATGGTGCAATGGTTAATGCAGAAAGTTTCCAAATACAACATCCTGTGGATACAAAAACTCATCATGTCCCAAGTATAAATAATATTTTGAAAAGCAAACAGGCTAGAAATAAATTATTATTATTATTATTATTATTATTATTATTATTATTATTATTATTATTATTCACAAAAAACTACAGTGTACACAGCAAATGAGATAACTATGCTGGTTTTCGTATCACAAATCACTAGTCGAACACTTCCCAAGTGTTTAGGACTGTGTGATGTATCTGTAGATTATTATTATTATTATTATTATTATTATTATTATTATTGTTATTGTTGTCATCACCTCCGCCACCGTCGTCATCATCATTATTATTATATCTTTAGTGAGATTCACAATGGCCTTAGACCACTGTAATTAAATGACTATGTGTAGTCATAAATACCGTTTTCCCCCCCATGATCTTGTAATTCTGAATGATCAGTAAAAGAAACTGGTGTAACCCAAGGATTACTTACATTGCTTTTAATTTTGTGGGTTTTTCTTTTTCTTTTTGAAGGAAATGATAATTTTTTTGCGAGAGGAGTACGTTCGATTGTCCTAGTTTGATGGGTTTTGGTGCCCTATCAAAAGTACAGCGTGACATTTTTGCAACATCAGATGAAAGAATGCAGTCAAATAAGGAAGCTTCGGGTTTTCTTCTTCTTGGAAATTCTCTATTTATTTGGTCAAGTTAAGACTAACCCACGTTAATTTAGACACTTACCTAGTATTGAAGATGGAATATATAGACACAGGTATACACTGTTCTTTCATTGATAGAAGAAAGGGGACCTGGGCTTTCTCCTATATGGCAAAGCAAAAAGATGTTAATGAAAAAGAGAATTTTTTTTTTGAATTGATTGTATTATTATACAGTTAGAAAAACAAATGTCAATTCATAAAATATTCCTATGCCTGTTTTAGTAGTTGCCATAAAAAAGCGGGGGGAGGAAGGATAATCTGGAAGAGCATTGTAGCAGTTTGAAACTGAAAGTACATTCCAACTCTTATTTTTAAAAGATTGTAGCTAAAATACCAGAACTTTTGCCCGTGAATAGATTTAATTGGAGAATGTTGATGACACCCAGCCTGTGAACATGCAACAATTGGAGAATCAGATTTATGACACACCCAGGCAGGAGGAAAGAAATGGTCACAGGGGACTGTAAATTACATATGCCAAAGTTGGCTTCATACAGGGCACTGCCAGTATGTCACCTCTAATGAATCCTTTGAAGTTTCTTGAAGTTTGGCTCGAGAATCATGATTTAATTAGAGCGATTGCTGGAATCCTGATGGCAAATCAAGTGGAAGGGCTACCAATTATCAGAGGCATCTTGGGTAAAGAGTAGGAACATCAAGATTCCATGCAGAAAATCCAACCAAGCCTAGTGGGGGTGTTTGCAACCCTAAATTCTATATCTGCACTCAATTTGTTTTTGCTTAGTACAGGTCACCTTCAAGAAGTGAGAGGAGCCGAATGTCAACTCACAAAACATTCCTATGCCTGTTTTAGTAGTTGCCATTAAAAATAAAAAAGGGGGGAGGAAGAAAATCTGGAAGAGCAGATGCAGCAGTTTGAAAGTGAAAGTACATTCCAACTCTTATCTTTAAAAGATTGTAACTAAAATACCAGAACTTTCGCCTGTGAATAGATTTAATTGGAGAACGTGAATGATGACACCCAGCCTGTGAACATGCTCAATTGGAGAATCCGGTTTATGAGACACCCAGGGAGGAGGGGGGAAACAGGGTCACAGGGGACTGTAAATTACATATGCCAGAGTTGGCTTCATACAGGGCAGTGCCAGTATGTCGCCTCTAATAAATCCTTTGAAGTTTTTTGAAGTTTGGCTCAAGAATCATGATTTAATTAGAGTGAATGCTAGAATCCCGACAACAAATTTCTCCTGCAAATAAGAATCAAACCAACAGCCATGAGAGAAACAGACACTTAACTCAGTTCTATTGCTGTCTGTGAATGTGTACTTAAGTGACTGTACATTATTATGTACTGTACATTTCTGAGACTCTGGAAAGAGGCAGAGAAGAGCAACAAAGATGATTAGGGGGCTGGAGATTAAAACATAGGAAGAACAGTTGTTGCTGGAATTGGGGATGTCTAGTCTAGTGATGGAGATTCCCAATCATCCAGGTCCTGGTTGTCCCAAAGGTGTTTTTTTCAGGAGGCAACTGGACTTTCTTGGTGTTTTTTTTTGAAGATGTTTCTCTTCTCATCCAAGAAGCTTCTTCAGCTCTTTCTTCCATTCCCCACTGTTCAGTCAGAGCTGAAGAAGCTTCTTGGATGTGAAGCGAAATGTCTTCAAAGACAAAAACAAGAAAGTCCAGTTGTCTCCTGAAAAAGCACCTTTGGGGTCTAGTCTAGTGGAAAAAAGGACAAGGGGGTGACATGATAGCAGTCTGCCAGTATTTGAGGGGCTGCCATAAAGAAGAGGGGGACAACTTATTTTCCAAAGCACCAGAAGGTACGACAAGAAACAATGGATGGAAAGTAATCAAGGAGAGAAGCAACCTGGAATTTAGGAGAAACTGCCTAACAGGGATGACAATTAACCAGGGGAACAGCTTACCACCAGAAGTTGTGGGTAGTTCAACACTGGAAGCATTCAAAAAGAGACTGGACAACCACTTGTCTGAAATGGTATAGGGTCTCCTGCCTGAGCAGGGTGTTGGACTAGATGACATCCAAAGTCCCTTCCGAGTCTATGGTCTGTGTTAACGTAGGAGCAGAAACTTAGAACTAAGGATAAATTTCTTAACGGTGAGAACAATTAACCCCAAAAGAGACTGGACAATCACTTGCCTGAAATGTTATAGAGACTTTCCTGCTTGAGCAAAGGGTTAGACTGGAAGACCTTCAAGGTCCCTTCCTCTGATGCTGTTACTCTATTATCCTTCTTGATGTGAACAGGCCAATGGGGAACGTTGTTTGATCCTGAAATAAACCTATGAACATCTGTGTAGTGAGTTCTAAGATTTTTCAGCTGATGGGAAAGCAGCCGAAGAGAGAAATGGGCCACTTTGGAACTCAGCAACCCTTTCTGGCATAGGAGCCTCAGTGCAACTTCTTCACCATCCTTCAGATATTCTCCCAATGCTCTCTCGGAAGAAAATTACAAAAATAGTCCTGCTATTATCTACAAAATCCATTTATGATGCAAAACGTTATTGTGCAAAACTCATTTTGATGGATTTTTTAAGAATTTAAACCATAGAGTGTTTTTTTTTTTCCAGCCTGCCTCTCTATAATCTTTTGAGGAAGAGCTATGTAGCTTAAAAACGACAGAGGGAAGCTGGGACAGATGGCTTGGCAAGAACGTGAACCCTCTTTAGGATTCCTGCAGTTGGTTAAACAGCAGATTAACAGAATAATAGAGTTGGGAGGGCCCTTGGAGGTCTTCTAGTCCAACCTCCTGCTCAAGCAGGAGATCCTCGAACATTCCAGACAAATGGATGTCCAATCTCTTTTTGAAAGCCTCCAGTGTTGGAGCACCCACAACTTTTGGAGGCAAAGTTGTGCCACTGATTAATTGTTATCACTGTCAGGAAATTTCTCCTTAGTTCTAAGTTGCTTCTCTCCTTGATTAGTTTCTATCCACTTCTTTTTCCTACCTTCAGGTGCTTTGGAAAATAGTTTTGACTCCCTTCTTCTTTGTGACAGCCCCTCAGATACTAGAAGATTGCTATCATGTCTCCCCTTGTCCTTCTTTTCATTAGATTAGAAGATATTCCCAATTCCTGCAAGCAGTCTTCATATGTTTTATCCTCCACTCCCCCTAATTATCTTTGTTGATTTTTTCTGCATTCTTTCCAGCAATGGTTATCTCTATTCCCTGAGATTTTACTTTACAATTGTTGGGAATTTTTTTTTGGTACTTTGGGGAGTTATATTTATTTATCAAGGAGATTGCACCTGCATTTAATTATATGCCTGTGTTACTGTGGGAAGCTACCCCTCTCTTAGAAGAATGAAATATTTTAGGGAATATTAAAAAAAAAAAGGCAGAATATTATTTTTCCTTAAAGGAGGAATGGAGAAACATGCTCTTGGAGACAGAAAGCAGCCCCCACTTTCCTTAATAGCCCTCAGCAAAGAAGACAAGTGTCTAAATAACAGATAACAGATAATCAGAATTGGAAGGAACCTTATAGGTCATTTAGCCCAACCCCGCCCAAGCGGATAGCTCTATTCATAAGTAAATACCCCTCACTCAAGAGCCAAAAGAGAATGAAAGCCGTTAAGCCACAATATGAATTATCCAACAAGCCCCTTCATTGCATCACCTTCAGAAACTTCAACCAAACTCAGACAAAAACCTAGGACCATGATGGTGAATCTAGGGCACATGTGCCAGAGGTGGCATGCAGAGCCCTCTCTGTGGGCACAGCCAGCTGGTCTTTGAGTTTCCAGCACTTCAGTGCACGTACAGGCATGCATGCGCACACACGTTCTGGTTTGGGCAGTCGGTGCCAAAAAGATTCGCCATCACTGACCTTGGATTTGTACTTTGCCTATAGAGCCAGCTATGACCCCTACATAACCCCTCCATGGCCCCAGGGGAGTCTGACAACAGCCAATGGAACACACGTCCTTGCACAGGAACAGGAAGCTCAAGTGCAAAGCCCAAGAGAAGGTCTAAAAACCCACCCACTCTCAACTCCATTTTGTCAGCTGCCCCAGAATCACATGTGGTTCCCCTTCATCAATAAACCATCTTTCAAATCAGCCTCCAGCCTCCATGTTGTCTCTGGGGCCTTTCTCCTGGCTTGGAACTGAACCAGATCAGTGGTGGGATTCTACCAGTTCGGGCAAGTTCAGCCGAACCTGTAGTTCCGAGGATCATCTGTGAGCAAACCTGATCGCTCTGATGATCAGCTGCTAAGCTCTCCCATCCTCTATACCGACTTTTATTTCCTGCTTTTCAACCTCGGCTGCTTTCTTGCGGCAAAGCCAATTGCTGCGCGTCAGCTTTTGAAGACACAGGGAGAGTGCAGGATTGCAGGAGAAGGTCAGTATCAGACCCTCTGTCCATGCACAAAATGCACCCACCAAGTTGCATCCACAGAACCGGTGGTTAAAAAAAAAAAAAAGTTGAATCCCCTTCACTGAACCAGATGGAATTTTCTTCCCCCTTTACCAATAGAACGGAACATTTATAGCTCAGGGTTGATCCGGATCTGCAGGGCAAAAAAACTAAATAGTAGTTGCTTTGCTTTAGATTCTGCTGAAGCAACTTCTTCTTTTTCTTCTACGTAATGTGGTACTTTGAAGCGTTTCTTCTGAGTCTCCTTGTAGAGGGAGAGAATTCTTTATTGGCCGAGTGTGATTGGACACACAAGGATTGGATGTTCTGGGCATGAGCTGCACGTAAGCCACAACCTCCCTCTTTGAAATGTTCCTGCTTCGATGTTTCAACGAAAGAAAACTTTTTTTTTTTCCAATTTGATTTAGAGACAAGCATATTGGGAATTTGGAGGTAGAAGGCAGTGACTCTACTCTTCCCCTTGATTTGAACAAAACGGTATAGAACACCTGAGTGGGAAGGGAACTTGGAGGTCTTCTAGCCCAACCCTCTGCTAACCCTAACCCTGTGTCGTTCTGGACCAATGGCTGTCCAATCTCTGCTTAATGACCTCCAGTGACGGAGCCCCTAATCAGAGGAAAACTCCACTGATTCATTGTTCTCCCCATCAGACTTCCCGGTTCTTTGCTGCGTCTCTCTTTAATGATCTTCCCCCCATTAGTTTTTGCCCTGCCCCCAGATGCTTTGGAGAATAGATTGTCCCCTTTGTCTTCGCGGCAGCCTCTCAAGTGCACAATCTAGACTGATAGAAGGGAAACTCTGCAGCCCAGGGTTGAATTGGGTGGTCCTTGCTGCTCTCTGAGCTTGGTGGTTTTCTCAAAGACGTTTCATGACCCAGTGAGGTAACCTCCTCAGGGCTAAAAGGAACGCTCCCATCAACACTGAGAGGGCAAGCCACTTGTGTATAAAGAGGGAACAAATCCTTCTACTACCTACGATATTACCTGGTTTGGTAATGAAACATCTCTCTTCTAGCACTAAGGATGTTACCTCATTGGATCTTGAAATGTCTGCAAGAAAACATCCACGTTCAGAGAGGACCAAGGACCTCACAGTCCTCCTCTTCCTCCTCCTCCTCTTCCTCCTCCTCTCCACATAGCCCACTTCCCTCTATTCCTGATGATGTTTCCTAGTTGGGTCATGAAATGTCTGCAAGAAAACCACCAAGCTCAGAGAGGACCAAGGATACTACAGTCCTCCTCCTCCTCCTCCTCCTCCTCCTCCTCCTCCTCCTCCTCCTCCTCCTCCTCCTCCTCCTCCTCCTCCTCCCTCCTCCTCCTCCTCCTCCTCCTCTCCACATAGCCCATTTCCCTCTGCTCCTGATGGTGTTCCCTAGTTGGGTCTTGATAAAACATCTCTCTTCTAGCACTAAGGATGTTGCCTCACTGGATCTTGAAATGTTTGCAAGAAAACCACCAAGCTCAGAGAGGACCAAGGACCTCACAGTCTTCCTCCTCCTCTCCACACTGCCCACTTCCCTGTAGCCCTGATGGTGTTCCTTAGTTGGGTGATGAAACATCTGCAAGGAAACCACCAAGCTCAGAAAGGACCAAGGACCCCACACCAGAGGTGGTATTCAGCAGGTTCTGACCAGTTCTGGAGAACCGGTAGCAGAAATTTTGAGTAGTTCGGAGAACCGGCAAATCCCACCTCTGACTGGAAATTTTACAGTATCCTTCCCCTGCCACACCAACCAAGCCACACCCATAGAACCGGTAGTAAAAAAATTTGAATCCCACCACTGCCCCACACATATGACTGTCTATGAACTGGAGTCCTGTGGAAGGAGAACCACGGTCTTAGAAGAGACATCTGCAGTAGCTACATGAGCAAAGTTACAGCAAAAGAGAGAAATCCCTTCCTGCCGAGTTGTTTTTATAGTATCGGCTTCTGCCCCACTAGGTTAGGCAGGCATTATGAGGAAGGATTCTACCCTTTCTTTTTTGCAAGATGAATTCAAGTGGTGTTCATCCGTCATATTTTACCTAGCTGTATTTCCTCCCCAAAGATAAGGAAGGTGTTTTCAAAAAGTCGGGAGAAAATGCCACACATACACCCCCCACCCCCAAAAAAACTGCTTTTCTTCTTTTAACCCCATTATCATAAATTTAAATAAAACAGAGTAGATGCAAACTTCTAGGAGATAGGAGAAAACATTCAAAGTCATCTCGCCTCACCTCAAAAAAATCCACTCATTTACACAGTTCTCTGGCCAGCTTACGCTGCAGCTCCTCTTTTATACTGCATAAATGTTTTCTTCACACCCATTTAGGTCTCTTTCAGCATTTTACCCCTTTGCAAACCTCACAACACACTCACACATGCACACACACAAAAACTACCATGGTCGTATCAAAGTTCAACCTCAAATGTGCAGCTTGAATGAAAACTGATCTGAATTCTGGAAGAGAAATTTCCCCAAAAGCTGGCAGAGATTTATAAGACACCATTTTAGAAGGTAGACATACACTATTTTGGAAAGAGCTGGGATAATCTTCCTACTATTAGATAGATAATTCATTCATTCATTATTAGTACTTAGTATTAGTTCATTAGTTAATTAATTAGCTGTTAGTACCACTTTATAATGCCTTGGTAAGACCACACTTGGAATACTGCATCCAGTTTTGGTCACCACAATATAAAAAAGATGTTGAGACTCTGCAAAGGGTGCAGAAAAGAGCAACAAAGATGATTAGGAGACTGGAGAATTAGGAAAACATATGAAGAACGATTGCTGGTATTGGGTATGTCTAGTTTAATTTAAAAAAAAGAAGGAGTAGGGGTGACATGATAGCAGTGTTTCATTATCTCAGGGGTTGCAACAAAAGAAATGTGGGTCAACCTATTTTCCAAAGGACCTGAGGGCAGGACAAGAAACAATGGATGGAAATGAATCAAGGAGAGATCCAACCTAGAACTAAGGAGAAATTTTGTGACTTAGAACAATTAATCAGTGGAACAATTTGTCTCCAGAAGTTGCGGGTGCTCCAACACTGGAGATTTTCAAGAAGAGATTGGACAATCATTTGTCTGAAATGGTATAGGGTTTCCTGGTTAAGCAAGAGGTTGGACTAGAAGACCTCCAAGGTCCCTTCCAAATCTGTTATTATCTTATTATTTTTTATTTGCTTAATCGATCTGTAAATAAGGAGGGATTGGGGAAAGGAAGTGTTTTGTAAAGTTAATGGACCTTTGCTACTGCTCAGGAAAATAAGGGACAACCCTAAATAATTTGCTTTACTCAATGCAAGCTCCAAAATATTTCTCTTTTACATTCTGTTTGGTGGTGGGGGGATCACAGGTATATATGGGGGATATCAGATATCAGTCTAGGAAGCTCTTTGTGGGTCTGCAGACAATTTGCTTCATTATTCATTCCTGTATCCCGTGTCCTGCAGACTTTCTCACTGCTGACATATGAGTGGATACTGCAATGCGATGGAAAAATTCTCTGTCGGGGGTGCTACTTTTTATGGAAATCAGGTGAAGAGAGAATAGGTGTCAAATAAAAGTATAAAATGCAAAGAAGAAGAAGAAGAAGAAGAAGAAGAAGAAGAAGAAGAAGAAGAAGAAGAAGAAGAAGAAGAAGAAGAGGAGGAGGAGGAGGAGGAGGAGGAGAAGGAGGAGGAGGAGAAGAGGAAGAGGAGGAGGAGGAAGGAGGAAGAGAAGGAGGAGGAGAGGAGGAGGAGGAGGGAGGGGAGGGAGGGAGGAGGAGGAGGAGGAGGAGGAGGAGGAGGAGGAGGAGGAGGGAGGGAGGAGGGAGGAGGAAGAGAAGGAGAAGGAGAGGAGAAGGAGAAGGAGAAGAAGAAGAAAAGAAGAAGAAGAAGAAGAAGGAGAGGAGGAGGAGGAGGAGGAGGAGGAGGAGGAGGAGGAGGAGGAGAAGAAGAAGAAGAAGAAGAAGAAGAAGAAGAAGAAGAAGAAGAAGAAGAAGAAGAAGAAGAAGAAGAAGAAGAAGAAGAAGGCAGCTTTAACAACAACGATGATGATGATGATGATGATGATGATGATGATGATGATGATGATGATAATGGCTAAAAATACCAGCAAAAGCCATCCGGAGCCTCCTTGAGATTGAAGGAGAAAGAAAAAAAATCTACAAAAGCCTCATTTATTTATTTATTTATTGTGGGAGGGGGAGGACAACAGGGGGAAAAGTAGGGTGTGATTTTGGAGGAGAGCAAGAGAGGCAGATTTTGCCGCAGAGTTAGCATGTTGGGTTAGAACTAAAGACTTTGGAAGAGGGAGGGCTGGTCGATTGCAAACAGACAAACAGACTGAAAAGATCGGCTGGCTTGTTTATGTCAGTGGGGAAAATTCTCTTTTTCCCCCCTCTTGGAGAGGAAAAACAAAAGAGATTTTGCTGCAAGAGTCCTGTGCACCCTTAGAAGTAAATTATTTGAAAAACTTAGGGCTGCTCAATTGCAAACAGACAAACAGACAGAAAAGACTGCCTTACTTGTTTATACTGGTGGGAAGAATTTTATTTTTTCCCCTTTTTAGGAGCAAAAAAAAAGAAGGGAGATTTGGTTGCAAGAGTCTTATGCATGATTAGAAGTAAACAATTTGAAACACTTAGGGCTGGTCGATTGCAAACAGACAAACAGACAGAAGAGATCGTCTTGCTTATGTTGGTGGGGAAAATTCTCTTTTTCTCCCTGTTGGAGAGAGGGGGGAAAAAAGGAAGATTTGGTTGCAAGAGTCCTATGCATCATTAGAAGTAAATAATCTGACAAACTTAGGGCTGCTCGATTGCAAACAGACACAGACAGACAGACAGAAAAGATAGCCTTGCTGTCTTATATCGGTGGGACAAATTCTGTTTTTTCCCACCTTGGGGGGCAGAGAAAAAAAAAGACAGATTTGGTTGCAAAAATCCTGTGCATCATTAAAAATAAATAATTTGGGGGGGAAAAACAGGGCTGCTTAATTGCAAACAGACAAACAGACAGACAAAAAAGATTGCCTTCCTATTTTATGTCGGTGGGAAAAATTCTGTCTTTTCCCTTCTTGGGGAGAGAAAAAGAGGGAGATTTAGTTGCAAGAGTCCTATGCATCATTAGAAGTAAATACTCTGAAAAACTTAGGGCTGCTCCATTGCAAACAGACACAGACAGACAGACAGAAATGATAGCCTTGCTGTTTTATGTCGGTGGGAAAAAAAAAATCTCTCTTTTATTTTCCTCTCTTGGGGAGAGAGAAAAAAAAGGGAGATTTGGTTGCAAGAGTCCCTATGGCATCATTAGAAGTAACTACTTCTTAAAAGACTTAGGGCTGGTTGATTGCAAACAGACAAACAGACGAAAACAGAAACAAACAACAATTGTCTTACTGTTGATGTCAGTGGGAAGGCTTTTGTTCTTATGGACTTGTTTTTCAGTGTCACGGCACCGTTAAGGGTCGGCATTACATTTTCGGGTCTCCCCGAGGCAGCCGTCACTGTCGCTCTGCCTGTTTGTCTGTTTGGGTCTGTTTGTCTGTCTCTTTCCCTTCCCTTCCCAACATCTTCCTCCCAGTTGTCTTAATATTTTTTTTCCCCACCTTCACCTTTGCAACAAGCTCTTCCAGTCCCGATGAATGAGAGGCGGACTCCCTGATTGGCTCTGGCCAGGTAGCCAATGAGAGTCCTGGAGTCAGGAGCATTTTCCGCCCTCTGTTGCTCAGCGGCCCGATTGGCTGCAGAAGAGCCGGGCTTCGGCTGATTGGTTGGAGACGATCAGCCCTTTCTCCTGACGATGATTGGTTGCTGAAGATGGTGCTAGGGCTTCTGCAGGGCTGAACCAATCAATAGTCCTTGTTTTCCTTCCTTGGGAGATTGATCAGGCAGCCCCGCTTGCAGGGTGCAGGAGTGCTCGGTGGAGACAGGATGGCAACTTCAGGGCTGCAGGCTGAAGGTGTCTCTTTGAGTCAGGAGTAGAAGTTTGCCTCCTCTTGCAACAAAACAAGAGGAAACCTGTCCTGAATTTTACACTCCTCCCTTCCACTTTTGTCTCTTAGCATCGCTTCGCACATCCTTGTCAAAGAAAGAGTCTCTGTGTTATTGCCTTGAAAATTAATACCCGTTACGTATTTCAGGGACGTACATTTCTGCCTCTACACTCACACAGGACATAGAATCATAGAATGGGAAGAGACTTTGGAGGTCATCTAGTCCAACTCCCTGCGTGAACAGGGGGCTCTATAGCATTGAGCCACGGTGGCGCGGTGGTTAGAGTGCAGTACTGCAGGCTACTTATGCTGACTGCTGGCTGCCTGCAATTGGGCAGTTCGAATCTCACCATGGTCAAGTTTGACTCAGCCTTCCTTCCTTCCAAGGTGGGTAAAAATGAGGACCCAGATTTTGGGGGGCAATAGGCTGACTCTGTAAACCACTCAGAGAGGGCTGTGAAACACTGTGAACACGTCTAAGTGCTATTGCTATTTTAGACAAGTGACTGTTCAAAAATAGGCCTGCCATTGTCTGCTGATGTGTATTAGTTGCAAAATGCATTTTGATGGATTTTTACCTGTGTTTTCCCAAAAATAAGACCCTGTCTTACTTTTTTTTTGTGACCCAAAAAAGGCATTAGGTCTTATTTTCAGGGGATATCCTCCACTGACTAACCTCACTTGCGCACATCTCCCCCAGCCTCCTTTTCGCTGTCAGAGGCCTTCAGGAACTTCCTCTTTTATGGCCGGCAAGGCTTTCCTGAAGGCCTCTGCAGCCGATAACAGAGCTCCGGATGGATCCAGAGCTTTGTTCTTAGTTACAAAGGCCTTCAGAAAAGCCTTGCCAACCTTGCTGGCTGCAGAAGAAATGGGCCGGCAAGGCAGGTGTTGGGATGTGTGAGGCCTGGCTCTAACTGTCCAAAGGTAAGTAGTAGGGCAGCTCCACCCACCCATCCATACCCTAGCTTAATTTTTATCTGTGCACTCTAGAATGGGCGAGATCTTAATTAGGGCTTATTTTGGGGATAGGGATTATATTGGGTGCATGTGGAAAAATCAAGCTAGGACTTATTTTCAAGGTAGATTGTATTTTCGGGGAACAGGGTAGAACTTAAACAATAGGAGGGCTTGTCAACCCACCTCTCTATAGCCAGTTTGAGGACGAGCTATGTAGTTTGAAAATTATGGGAAGTTAGGGCAGATGGCTTGGCAAGGGTGTGAGCCACCTCTAGGATTTCTGCAGTTAGTTAAACAGCAGAATAACAGAACAACAGAGTTGGAAGAGACTTTGGAGGTCTTCTAGTCCATCCTGCTGTTCAAGCAGGAGATCCTCTACCATTCCAGACAAATGGATGTCCAATCTCTTTTTGAAAGCCTCCAGGGATGGGGCACCCACAATTTCCGAAGGCAAGGCATTCCACAAGTTGATTGTTCTCACCATTAGGAAATTTCTCCTTCGTTCCAGGTTGCTTCTCCCCTTGATTAGTTCCCATGCATTGTTTCTTGTTTTGCCTTCTGGTGCTTTGGAGAATAGCTTGACTCCCTCTTCTTAGTGGCAGCCCCTCAGATATTGGACGACTGCTATCATGTCATCCCCTAGTCCTTCTTTTTATTAAACTAGACATACCCAATTCAAGTTCTTTATATGTTTTAGCCTCCGGTTCCCTAATCATCTTTGTTTCTCTTTTCTGCACTCATTAATAAAGGTGCTTCTAACTAGAGAAGCTCTTTCCATGAAGAGATTCTAGGTCCTGGATAGAATATTTGACAGTATTTGCAAACCAAGAGAATAATCCTTAAAATAATTCCAAACCAGCCAAAAAAAAACAAAAGATATCAGGAATTAGAACACCCTGATTTTAACTAAATGTGAAGTCCTTGGTGCTCTCTGAGCTTGGTTGTTTTCTTGCAGATGTTTCATTAACCCAGCTGGTGACATCATCTTTGCTGAAAAGGAGTGGGGTTTGCTCTCTTCTACAAAATCATGACTGTAGCAGTCACTACGTAGGATAAACACTCAGAACAACAACAGAGCGGACCCATGAACTAGCGGTTGGAAAGCATGAATTAATTTCACAACACACGGATAGATTTCACCATTCTTTCAACTGGGAAAGTGTGAGCATTCTAAGCCAAGGCAAATTCCCCACCCACCCCCTGGAATTCCCGGCATCCTGGTGCTCAGAGAAATCAGCCATCAACAGGCACATAGAGATAAACAACATTTGCGGATGAAGGTTCATCCTCCAATCTTGTGGGTTGGTTTCCGGATGTTTCGTTACCAGGCTAGGCAACATCTTCAGCAGAGTTTAGGGCCGGGGGTGATCAAACTCGATTTCATTGAGGGCCACATCAGGGTTGTGTTTAACCTCAGGGGGCTGGGGCTGGTGATGTCCAGGGGTGGGTGTGGCCAGCCTGGTGTCACTCATCAGGGCTCTATTTTTGGCTGTGATGGCCTCTTGCAACCCTCTGCCACCAAAAACAGAGCTTTGGAAAGCCGTGAGCAGTTGGCCCAAGCTCCATTGTTGGCAGAGGGCTGCAGGAGGCCATCACGGCCAAAAGTGGATCCCAGACGGGTTGCACATGGCCCTCCTGAGCTCCTTTTTTGCTGGCAGAGGCACTGCAGGCAGGTTCTTTATTGTTTCCAGGGCAGGCCAAATCTAAGCACCACTCAGGCTGCATCTGGTCCCTGGGCCTTGAGTTTGACACCCCAAGGCTTAGGGGATGTCGGTGTCCATGTTCTTCTGTTTATAAGAGCTTCAGGTGTGGGTGTGTCAAGTAAGGGCCTTGTAATAGCTCTTGTGATGGATCAGGTGTGAGTCCTCAGTGAGAAAATTTGAGGTGGTGTCATGGCCCCGTTGGAGCCTGGGTCTGAGGAGGAGTTGGGGCTGACAGAGGGGTGCAGTCCCTATGGCCCATGAGCAGGAGTTGGATTCCACCGGTTCACCCTGGTTCAAGTGAACTGGTAGCTCCAAGGATCAGCCAGGAGCAAATCAGTTCAGTTTGCTCCGACGATCAGCTGTTGGGTCTACCTGCTTGCCCGGGCTCTAGGTTGTGTTTTATATCCTATTTTTTTAATCTCAGCTGATTCATGCGGCACAGCATATTGCCGCGCATTACCTGTTTAACACACAGGGATTGCTGGAGAAGGTCAGTAGCAAATGCTCTGCAACCGAACTGGTTGTTACATTGGTTGACTCGCAGCCCTGCCCGTGAAGAATGATCTGGTGATGAGGATGAGGCAGTCCCAGGTCCCTTGGGCCTTGGAAGAGTAGGCAGGGAGGAAGAGAGGGTGGAGGCTGACTGAGGAAAGGTGAGGAGATGGAAAAGGCAGGCAGCAGAGTAGAGGAGTTTGAGATCCTGTGTTGATCCATATTCCATTGGTTGATTGCTCTTACCATTAGGAAATGTCTCCTTTATTCTAGGTTGCTTCTCTCCTTGATCAGTTTCTATCCATGGTTTCTTGTCTTGTCTTCTGATGCTTTGGAAAATAGTTTGACTCCTCTTCTTTGTAGGGGGCCCTTCAAATATTGGAACGCTGCTATCAAACATCAGGGTTCAAAGCTAGATGTTCTCTGTTTTTTTGTTCTCTGTCTTTCTAGTGGCCCATGCCAAAGACCCTTCTATTTTATTCTCACTTAGAAAGTAGCCATTTTGACTGAGACTAAAGAGTAGATGTTGAGGTGATTCCCCGTTAGGAGAATGAGCGCACCCAGGGAGACGTAGTGAGAGTAGTGAAGAATAACACACAACCAGCACACAGATACACTGTATAGTAAAATGTAGGTTTTTACTTCCAGTAAATCGTTAAGCAAAGTCCAACAAGCAGTCCAAGCCTTACATGGTTAAAGCAGTCAGTTTTCAGTCCAGGGATAATCCAATAACAAAGTCCAGCATCATAAACAGTTCAGTAACAGACTTACATCAAATCCAAGAAGAATATGATCAGCAACAGTCAATAGGGAAATATTCAGGAAACATTGAACATCAGAACATCAACCAACTAGCAACTATCAACAACAGGAGAGCAGGACCAAACAACCCAGGTTTCTGGCTCCATCTTATGGCCATTTGAGGAACCACACCCAATTACAATTTTAGCATTCCCTTAAAGAGACAGTATTAAAATATCTAGCCTGGTTTATATATTTTCCAACCCAACTGTTAGGTGACTTACATTCCTAACAGTAGACATAATGGGTACAAATATTCCTCATTTTTTAAAAATATATCTTATGGGGAACTGATCCCCATAATAAAAGGTATTTACAGAGCATAATCGTATGCTTACTCACTAGAATGTAAGATTTGCTATAGTCCGTAAGGCTTACTCTGGATATGCTGCCTTACAGCTTTAATGCTGTTATTTTCTCTACTGCCCCCTGGTTTTATCTCCTTCCAGGATAAAAAATCCATGTTTGATTCTACCCACTGACACAACATCGTAGGTTAGTTTTCTTATGTAAGGATAAGGTAGAGGGCAGGTGAGGACAAGCTTCTGTATTTCTAATGTTCAGGTTGTAGACATCACTAGTTAACAGAGCTGTAACTGATGCAGTCATAAAAAAGGGCCACAACAGAGCAATAATTTAAGGGCCTGGAATAAAAATGACGAATATATCTTATACCATCTGTGTAAATAAATAACCATGTGCATGCATCTTTTCAGTCATTTGCTTCATTTCTGAGAGAGGTAAATTCAAAGCAATGGTATTTTATTTTTTATTTCTGGATCTTTCTGAAATAAGGTAATACTTGGTACTCCGCTGCTTTGAAACTCATCAAATTTGGTACTCAACAGATTGTGGTGTGAAATTTTTGTCCTGTTTGTTTGGTACTCAATGCATAAGTTAGAACTTTAGAATAGAATAGAGCTGGTAGGGACCCTGGAGGTCTTCTAGTCCACCCCTCTGCTCAAGCAGGAGACCCTATACCATTCCAAACAAATAGCTGTCTAGTCTCTTCTTAAAAACCTCCAGAGCAGGGGTCGCCAACCTTTTGGACCTCAGGGACCACCAAATTCATTATTTTAGATCCAAGGGACCACTAACTGGTTCTGTGGGTGTGGCCTAATCTGTGGGTGTGGCTTAGTGGTCATGTGACTGACTGGGCATGGCTTGTATGTAAATATTATAAACATTTATATAAATATTGAATTTTTTTTATAAAAAAAGAGCAACTTTTACCCAAAATCAGGCAAAGCAGGCAGACAGATTAAGTTGCTCACATAATCACATATTCATTCAGAGATCTATCTATCTGCCATTGGCTAGCTCAGTCTGTCACATAAAATTTGCTTGCAAGCAAACTCACAAAATTAACTCACAACACACCATGTATGTAAATATTGAATTTTTATAAAAAGAGCAACTTTTACCCAAAATCAGGCAAAGCAGGCAGATTGAGTTGCTCACAGAATCATTCAGTGATCTATCTATCTGCTATCGGCTAGCTCAGTCTCTCAAATTTGCTTGCCGTGAGTCTGCACTGAATTTGTTTGCAAGCAAACCTTCAGTCCTAAGGGAGGTTCGGCTGTGCTGAGCCGAAGATCCAAAGACTAGCTAGAAAACAAGAAATCCAACCATTTCCTGCTTCCTAGCTAATCTAAATCTCCCGGCACAGCAGAACAGCTGATGGTCAGAAAAAGGAAAAATAGCAATTTAGCAGACAAGTTTACCGGGTAAGGTGGTGAGGGTTCCGGGCCATGTGGCCGGCGCAGCCTTGTGTTTCTGTGCAGCCTAGATTAATTGCTTTGTGGGGGTGAGATGGGTCACGGCCCACCAAAATTTTCTCACAGCCCACCAGTTGGTGACCGCTGCTCCAGAGCACCTACTGTTTCTAGTGGCAAGCTGTTCCACTGATGAATAGTCCTCACTATTAGGAAGTTTCTCCTTAATTCCAGGTTGCTTCTCTTCTTGATTAGTTTCCATCCATTGATTCTTGCCCCGCCTTGTGGTCTAGTGCATAGGAAAATAAATTGACCCCCTCCTCTTTGTGGCAGCCTCTCAAATACTGGAATACTCCTATCATGCCCCTCCCCTAATCCTTCTTTTCTCTAGACTAGCCAAATTCAAACCCTGCAACCATTCTTCATATGTTTTAGTCTCCAGGCCTTTAATCATCTTAGTTTCTAATAGGAAGTTTCAACTTGTCGGCCATCTTGTGACTCATTCCATTATTCCTTGTGGGAGAAATTTGTTTGATACTCGTCTGTTTTGGTACTCATTGCCTGCCCCTCCAAATCAATTAACGATGAGTATCGAGGTACCACTATATTTACTCAATAGTAGAAGCGTATCTCGAGAAGAAATAGAGGATAACATTGCTGCAGCCCTATCTTTGCACAACATTCTCTTTTTCTGAAATTGTATCCGTCTAGGCACTAAAATGTTAATCTTGCAGAATTTTGTAAGAGTTCACAATTTGTTGTGTGTGTATGTGGGAAATCAAGGGACTATCTTCAGGGCTGAGACTTTGGGGAAATGATAGCAGAAAACTATGTCAGGGACAAAACCTTTTTTCAGAAAAAAAATATGGCAAGGAGAAATGCATTCAAATAAATGGGGAAATGCATTCTACATTTTTTATAATCTGCACACCCTTCCGAGTTTCTCCGTATGATGCCCAGAATGGTGGATGGTCTAGAGAAAAAATGCAACCAGTAAAACCATCCTTCAAGTCTGAAGAAAATAAAACTTGGTAGATTTACCCCAAATGAATATTTCTTTATTATGTTCCTGTTCTGGAATTGGGTATGTCTAGTCTGATGAAAAGAAGGACTAGGGGTGACATGATAGCAATGTTCCAATATTTGAGAGGCTGTCACAATAAGAGGGGGTCAAGTTATTCTCCAAACCACTCAAAACAGGACAAGAAGCAACGGAATGAAACTAATCAAGGAAAGAAGCAACCTGGAACTAAGAAGAAATTTCCTGACAGTGAGAACAATTAATCAATGGAAGAGTTTCCTTCCAGAAGTTGTGGGTACTTCAACACTGAAATTTTTTAAGAAGAGATGGGACAACCATTTGTCTGAAATGGGATAGGGTTTCCTGCCTGAGCAGGGAGTTGGACTAGAAGACCTCCAAGGTCCCTTCCAACTCCATAATTCTATTCTGTTCTGTTTTGATTTTCTTCCAGGTAGTGGAGGGTCACTCCTACATATACACATGTATACATTTTACTAGTCTCATCAGAACAATAGAGTTGGGAGGGACCTTGGAGGTCTCCTAGTCTAACCCCCTGTTTAACAAGGGAACCCTATATCATTCAGGACCAATCTCTTCTTAAAAACCTCCCCTGATGGAGCACCCAAAAAATTCTGAAGGCAAGCTAATTCATTAATTAATTGTTCTCAGAATTAGAATTCTTTTATTGGCCAAGTGTGATCGGACACACAAGGAATTTGTCTTGGTGCAAATACTCTCAGTGTACATAAAAGAAAAGATACATTCATCAAGAGTCAAGAATCATTAGGTACAACACTTAATGTTAGTCATAGGGCACAATAAGCAATCAAATCAGATAGATAGATAGATGAAAGAAAGAAAGAAAGAAAGAAAGAAAGAAAGAAAGAAAGAAAGAAAGAAAGAAAGAAAGAAAGAAAGAAAGAAAGAAAGAATAGAATTCTTTATTGGCCAAGTGTGATTGGACACACAAGGAATTTGTCTTGGTGCAAATGCTCACGGTGTAGATAAAAAAAACCATACATTCGTCAAGAGTCAAGAATGGTGCAACACTTAATAACTTAATAATAGTCATAGGGTACAATAAGCAATCAAATCTTACTAGGAAACAGTCAATATAAATCGTAAGGATACAAGCGATAAAGGGTAATAGTAATACTAGTGCAGACTTAGTAAATAGTTGGACAGTGTTGAGGGAATTATTTGTTTAGCAGAGTGATGGCATTCAGGAAAAACTCACCATTAGGAAATGCCTCCATAGAAACAGAGTATTACCTAATATGGGACCTATGGTACAGTTGGCAAGACCAGGGTCGCCAACCTTTTGGACCTCAGGGACCACCAAACTCATAATTTTAGATCCCAGGGACCACTAACTGGTTCTGTGGGTGTGGCCTAATTTGTGGGTGTGGCTTGGTGGTCATGTGACTGGCTGGGCATGGCTTGTATGTAAATATTATAAATATTTATGTAAATATTGATTTTTTTAATAAAAAGAGCAACTTTTACCCAAAAGCAGGCAAACCAGGCAGGCAGATTGAGTTGCTCACAGAATCACAGATTCATTCAGAGTTCTATCTATCTGCCATCGGCTAGCTCAGTCTGTCACATAATTTTTTTTGGCTTCTGTCAAGAATATTTTGAGCTTGGAAGCAAAAATAAAAAGGGCTTCACCTGTTTTCTATGTGTTTTTTTTGTATCCCACCCTGGGTCATCACAGACCATCTTCATCCACTGAGCCTCCAGGTCCCAGGTCCTGGCCTTGCACTCTCACAGGTCTTCCCTCTGCTTGGGAAGTCTCTGCTCATAGTCCTCAGTGAGGTGCTTCTTCTGAGCTTCCTTCTCGGTCAGATCCAATTTGAACTGAGCCAGTTGTTTTGCCAACTCTTTCTCGTGGGGGCTGTTCTAACAACGGCTTCCTGTGGGGGCCCTAAGAAGCCAGGGTGGGTAGGGGAGGACTGGGAGGGGAAGGGCGAATACGGGCTGGAGAGGTGCCCTTCGATGTGAGTGACATCGAGTTGGCCACACCCACGCAATCACATGATAACCTAGCCAAGGCCGCCTAGTCAGTCATTAGGCAGATCATATTGGTGGTCCATAGGAGTTAAAATTATGAATTTAGTGGTCCCTGAGCTCCGAAAGGTTAGTGACCCTTGTTCTAGTCTGACCCCATGCCCAGGCAGGAGCTTCTATACCATCTCAGGAAAACTGTTGTCCAATCTCTTCTTTAAAAAGTGTTGGAGCACCTACAATTTCTGGAGGCCAGTCATTCCATGGATTAATTGTTCTCACTGTCAGGAATTTCTCCTTAGTTCTAGGTTGCTCCTCTCTTGGATTATTTTCCACCCCTTGCTTCTTGACCTGCCTTCAGGTGCTTTGAAGAAAATGAGGAGGATACATGACATTTCCCACCCACCCCCCTCATTTTTCTAGGGAAAAATTTAATTGGAAAGGGTTGTCTGTTTTTAATGAGTTGGTGAATATTGTTCCTTGGCTCAGTATCTCCAAAAAAGACACCGGTCATTTCCTATCCCACTTCCTGAGAAAGCCATACAACATTCATGCAACTGTCACAAAGATTCATGCATGCTCATTTCCGTTCTACAAAGCTTTGTAGTCATAAAATATTCATATGTATCAACAGATGTGGAGGCTTAGAATGATGGCTCTAATGATAGCTCTGACACTGAAAAGTGAGGAATTGGAAAAGGAAGTTCTGAAGTCCAGCTTTCTTGTAACAGGTGGGGAGCACAACGCTCAGGTTTTAAAATTTATCTGTTTGGACAACTTCCATGTGTTGAGGACGCAGAACCAGCGGTGGGCTGCTGCGGTTTGCACCGGTTCTGGTGGACTGGTAGTTAACATTAGGCGCAGTTCGGCAAACCGGCAAATCCCACCCCTCTTTTCCTGTTTTTTGGCCTCTTTTCAGGCCATTTTGGGGGAGTTTTTGGCTGTTTGGGGGGCCAAAAACGACCTGAAAAACAACCTGGAAATGGCCTGGAAATGGCTCGAAATGGCCTGGATTTGGGCTTCAGGCCATTTTGGGGCATTTTCAAGTCATTTTCAGGCTGTTTTTGGCCATTTTTGGGGACACAAATGTCCTGAAAATGCCCCCCAAGCGTCCTGAAAATGGTGCAAAATTAACCTGTTTTGGTGCAATTTTCGGCTGGTTTTCAGACCATTTTCTGGGCTAAAAGGCCTGAAAAAACTGCCTGAAAATGGCTCAAAAATGGCCTGAAAATGGCCCAGAAACCCCCCCCCCCCAAATGGCTTGAAAACAACCCCAAAACAGACTGAAAAACAGGCTGAAATCTTACCTCTTCCTTTGAGGTGAGTGGCCGGAAGCTGGGGCTGGGTGTGATGAGTGACACCACCCACCCAGTCACATGACCAACTGACCATGCCTACCCAGACAGAGAAATGGTTGTTAAAAACTTTGCTTTGGAAAATAAGTTAGAATGTAGAATAACAGAGTTGAAAGGGACCTTGGAGATCTTCTAGCCCAACCCCCTGCTTCAAATACTCAAAGACTGCTATCATGTCTCCCCTGGTCCTTCTCTTCAGTAGACTAGGCATGAGCAGTTCCTGTAACCATTCTTCATATATTTTAGCCTCCAGTCCCCTAATCATCCTGGTTGCTCTTCTCTACTTTTTCTAGAGTCTCAACATCTTTTTTTATAATATGGTGAACAAAACTGGATGCAGGATTCTAGGTGTGGCCTTACGAAGGCTTTATAGAGTGGGTATTAGTACCTCCCTTGATCTTGAGTGAATCCCTCTGTTAATGCAACTTAGGATTGCATTAGTTTTTTTGGCTGCTGCCGCACACTGTTGCCTCATTATGGTCATAGACCGAGGACACCACATCCCTATAAGGTCATAGAAGGGGGTTAAAACCTAGTTTTGACAATTCTATAATTTTGCCTTTCTAGAAGGTCATGAAAAGGATGCAATGGCTCAGTGGCTAAGACACTGAGGTTGTCGATTGAAAGGTTGGCACCTGGCGGTTTGAATCCCTAGCGCCACATAATGGAGTGAGCTCCCATTCCTTGTCCCAGCTTCTGTCAACCTAGCAGTTCGAAAGCATGTAAAAATGCAAGTAGAAAAATAGGCACCACTTTGGTGGGAAGGGAACAGCATTCCGTGCTCCTTCGGCATTTAGTCATGCCGGCCACATGACCATGGAGACATCTTTGGCTTTGAAATGGAGATGAGCACTGCCTCCAAAAGCCAGGAATGACTAGCATATATGTGTGAGGGGAACTTTTACCTTTACCTTAGACGGTCATAAAGAAGGAGCATTTCTCAACTGGTGGTAGAAAATTTCATGGACAGGGGCCACTTGTCTTCTTGACCCCATCAGGTGGAATTCCTTAATAGATGGGGTCCATAGCAGCCCCCTTTCCCTGGAGAGGGAATGTAGATTACAGAATGTAATCTGGTAAAGACCTGGCTTCCAGACAGTGTTACATTTTTTGACTGTAGAAACCTGCTCAGCCACTAGATGGCAGCAAAGGGAGGAGGAAAATGCCTCTCCGTTGACACCTTCTGGTTGATAAGATTGCTGATTGATGGGTGAATAATAATTCTGGAGAAATTATGTGGATGTGATCAAGTGCTTTCCCCTGCTGAACGTTTCTCTGTTGTGTCCCGAAAATCCCTTTCTTGGCCCTCAGCTCCATATTTTATCTAGGTATGAATGTTTCTACTCTAAAGCTGGAGAATCTTGAATAATAGTGTGTGTGAGAGAGAGAGAGAGAGAGAGAAGGAGAGAGAGAGAGAGAGAGAGAGAGAGAGAGAGAGAGAGAGAGAGAGAGAGAGAGAGAGAGAGAGAGAGAGAGAGAGAGAGAACACATCTCTTTCACAATATTTACCTTGATGTTTGATGCCTGAACTGTTGGAGTGACTTTTAAGAACTATGAATGGAAGAATGAATGAATGAATGAATAAAAGAAAGAAAGAAAGAAAGAAAGAAAGAAAGAAAGAAAGAAAGAAAGAAAGAAAGAAAGAAAGAAAGAAAGAAAGAATCGGTCAATCAGTCAATCAATCAATCAACCAAACAACCAAACAACGCTCCATTCAACAAACTACCAACACAGACAAACAAGCTAACAATAAACAACGGTCCAATCAAGGAACCATCATCCATTCCCACCAACATTGAGACAGGGCAAGCAACAAGTATATAAAATGAGAGTAATACCCCACTCCTTTCTAGCACTGATGATGTTACCTAGTTGGGTCATGAAATGTTTGCAAGAAAACAACCAAGCTGAGAGAGCACCAAGGACCTTACAGTCTTCCTCCTCCTCCTCCTCCTCCTCCTCCTCCTCCTCCTCCTCCTCCTCCTCCTCCTCCTCCTCCTCCTCCTCCTCCTCCTCCTCCACAAAATCATTCCCTTGTAGATTGATTATGTTACCTAGTTGGGTCATGAAACATCTGCAAGAAACCAACCATGTTCAGAGGGCACCAAGGACCTCACAATTTCAACCTTGACCAATAAATAATCTCTTCTATCAATTCTACACTTTTGTTTCGGTGCATTGTGGAAACCCAGAACATAATTCTAACCTTGGGTAGACTTACAAGACACAATGATGATTGGGGGCACTTGTGATTTTAAAGAGTGAGACGAAACAATGACCATCCTCTGCTAAACGCCAGTGTCTCCGAGAATCTTTGTTCCTTTCGTTCATGTCACATTTTCAATAATATCCGAAGAAGGATAGGGTGTAAAGGTTTCCCTGATTAGGTATGGATCTGGCTTAAAAGACAATTAATTTTGGACTTTGAACAGACATGCTCCAAATTAATTGGATGGAAATGGATGCATTTTGAAATGGACATAGGAGGGCAGAGAGAGGCCCCCGTAGAGCAAACTCCCCTTGGGTTAAATCTATTAGTCAAGACTGTGCAAAAGAGAGAAAAAATCTTCCTAGCATTGCAAACCAAAGAGACTCTTTAAATAACCAGGTAGACAGGAACTGAATTGGCAGGAAGATGGATATGCCGTTACAAAGATGGGGAAGTGGAGTACCAGGAATTATGGTGGATTTCTCAGGAGTTACTGACACAATTAACCAAAGTTGGCGAGAGTATCTAGACAACAGACTAGATATTTTGTGAAGATTTTCCATGTCAACAGAGGCTGATCAACTGACTGATGGCTGGAGGCCCATCAGATATGAAGTTCAGATTTGCAGAGTGATGGGCTTTGAGAAAGCTACATTTCTTGGGCGATATGTTTCTTTGTTCCTTCTTGTTGCATTTTTCTTGTTTTTAATCTACTTTTGAGATAAAGATGGTGGAAGTTATCTTGAGGTCACACTGATGGAAATTACAGCCACCCATCAGAATCACAGAATAACAGAGTTACAGATACAGATAATCAGAGTTGGAAGGGACCTTGTAGGTCATCTAGTCCAACCCTCCGCCCAAGCGGGAGACCCGACACCATTTTTGACAAATGGCAGTCCAATCTCTTCTTGAAAGTCTCAACCGATGGCGCTCCCACAACTTCTGAGAGCAAGCTGGTTGATTGTTCTCACTGTCAGAAAGTTTCTCCTTGTTTCCAGGTTAAATCTCTCCTTGTAAAAGAGTTGGAAGGGACCCCCAGAGGTCTTTTACTCCAACCCTCTACCCAGGCAAGAGACCCTATACCATTTCTGACAAAGGGTTGTCCAGTCTCTTTTTGAAAGCCTTCAGTGTTGGAGCACCCACAACTTCTGAAGGCAAGTTATTCCACTAACTCAGGGATCCCCAAATATGGCAACTTTAAGACTTGTGGACTTCAACTCCCAGAATTCTCCAGCCAGGAAGTATCCTGCGATCCCAAATAAAGAATAATCGGTCAGAAAACAGGGTGGGGGATTTTCCTGGAGACATTTTTGGGATTTTCCCAGGGTCTCTGGTCTGCGGGATTTTAAATTATGAGTTTGGTGGTCACTGAGGTCCAAAAGGTTGGCAACCTCTGCTCGAGTCCAACCCTCTGTCCACAATAACTGTAGACTCATAGCCGTAGCTCAGATCCTACACATTCCCTGTAATAGCACTGTATTTTTTTAAAGAAACATGACAGAATAGCAGGAAGGGATCTTGGAGATCTTCTAGTCCAGCCCCCTGCTCAAGCAATAGACCTTTATACCATTTGAGACAAGTGGCTGTCCAGTCCCTTAAAAACCTCCAGTGATGAAGCACCCACAACTTCTGGTGGCAAGCTGTTCCACTGGTTAATTGTCCTCACTGTTAGGAAATTTCTCTTTAATTCCAGGTTTATTCTCTCCTAATTTCCACCTATTGTTTCTTGTCCTGCCTTTTGGTTCTTTGGAAAATAGATTGACATGTTTAGAAACTGATTAACAATAAAATGGTTTAAGGTATGAATGTCATTTTTTTTTTTTTGTCGACGAACTGCAGAAAAAAATGGTGCACCTGAGTTATTAATGGTTTAATTGTCCCATAATAGTGAGACCTCTCATAAACGGTCAGCTCAAATTTACATCTTTGCAACATGAACCAAATATGTTTTGCAAGTTTTAATGCAGGGAAATAAACCCTGAATTATGGCTAGAAAAAGAGCTGAGATTCCACCAAGATATTAAAGCGGCAAGATAGTAACTTTCTAATTGTGCCCTTTATGGATTTTGAAATAAATCACAAATTCCAAGAAACAATAGAGGTCAAAAGAAAGGCTGAGTTGTATAATTGAAAATTGGGAAAATTAAATGTACTATCTGATATTTTTATATATATTAAAAAATTCTAGCAATCTGAGCATCCCATAAAACTTTCACAGTATCTTATATATCTTTTTAAAAACACCTTTCAGATATAATGACCTAACCCTAACTTGATCATACCATTATTCCCATAATGAAGGTTATGATTACCATTTAATTGTTATTTTTCTTATTGCTGCTGTATTCTTCCCCTTCTCCATCTTCCTTTTCTCTTCCTCTTCTGCTCCCTTTCCCTCTTCCTTCTCCTCCTTCCATCCTCCTCCTCACATCTTTCTGCTTCTCTCTCTCTCTCTTTTTTTTCTTTCTTCTCTTTATCCTTCTCCCCTTCTCCTTTCTTTTCCTTTCTCTTCTTCTCTTTCCCTCTCTTGCCCTCCCTCCTCTCCTCCTCTTCTTTCCTTCCTTCCTTCCTTCCTTCCTTCCTTCCTTCCTTTCTCCTCTTTCTCCTCTTCTCCTTCTCCTTTTCATCTCCCTCCTCTCCTTCTCCTTTTGCCTTCTCTTTCTTTTTCCTCCTGTTCCTTCTCCTCTTCTTCCTTCTCCTTTTCCCTTCCTTCCTTCCTTCCTTCCTTCCTTCCTTCCTTCCTTCCTTCCTTCCTTCCTTCCTTCCTTCCTTCCTTCCTTCCTTCTTTCCTCTTCTTCCTCTTCCTCCTCCCCTCCCCCTCCTCCCTCTTCCCTTTAATCCTTTTCTCTCCCTCTCCTTGATCCTCTTCCCTTTCCCCTTCTCCCCTTCCTCTTCCTTCTCATTTTCCCCCTTTCCCTCATCTCCTTCTTCTTCCTTGAGTTGTCCAAAACCATCAGCCAGGGGAGGAAATATATACATATTGTTTAAAAAATAAAAATAAAATGCCCAGCATATCTGCTAAAGAATAATTTAAGCCAATTGTGCAGAAAACCAATAGTCTGGCATCCAGTCAACTGACTTTTGGCCAAGAAGGTTGCAATTTAGTACTAGCAACTTGGCTGTTGGCCTGAGAACAATGTCATAATGTAATAGTCACTGATGCTAACAATAAACTCTGGTTCTCTTTTCATTTTGGAAGCAAGATGGAGCCACCTAGAAACAAAACCATGGCTTCATTAAACCAGGATCCTAGAATCTCAGAACTGGAAAGGATTTTCAGGCCATGGACTCCAAGCCCTGTCCGGAGCAGGACTTCAAAAGTATTTGCAACAAGTGGGACCTATTTAGTAAACAGCAACTCCTCCCCTATTTCTAGTCAATTGTCTAAGTATTTTGAAATAAATATACATTTTAATGTCAAAGTGTGAAATTAGACATTTTATAGGATGCATGGAAAGTACAAAAAAATTCTCAAAACGGGGCATGAAAAGATGAAAGTGTAATATTTCAAAAATTTTCCTAGGCTTTCTATTCAACGCCATAAGTATAAAAATATTCCTCTAAAAATGCAATTCTAGCCTTCCATATTGTGACAAGTAGGTCAAAAAAAGGTCTTTTACTCTGGCTATTTTCAGTAAGAAAGTTCTATATCTTATTTCACATTTCTTCTTTCATTTTCAAATATGTCTTTTCAACAAAAGGTTAAAGTGAACCCAAGCACTAACCCTAACCATAAGGTTAACCCTTAATCTAGTCCAAAAACTACATTAAACCTAGCTGTACCCCTAACCCTAATCCTGACCCCCAATTTAGCCTTAGACATAGCCCCAACCTCTAGCCCTGACCATAAACTTAACCCTAACCCTTTTCTGGCTGAGGAATTCTGGTAGTTGAAGTCCACAAGTCTTAAAGTTGCTGTCATGCCCCTGGTGGAGACTGACTCTGAGGGAGAGGAGGAACAGCCAACAGGGAGTGGAAGTGTGGCTCCGGAGGTTGTGGAGGAGGCTGGGGAAGGGCAGAGGCCGGCTGAGCAATCAGAGGAGGACCCAGGCCCATCCCCTCTCCACCCTAGGGCACGCAGGGAGGAGAGGATAAGGGAGAGGCATGGTCTATTAAGGAGGAGAGGGCCTTGATCCTCTCCATGGGCTGCAGCTGTGACAACTGAATAAGAGTATGGACCTGCATACGGGCAAACGCTGGAAACAAAGCATGGAAATATCTCTAGTTTATAGTTCCTCTCTGAGTTTGGTGTCCTTCCCAGTGTGTGTTCTGCTATCTGTGGACGTCCTCCAGCCCTTATCTTGCCTGGTTTGTGTGTTGTTGTTTTTTTTAATCTTTATAATTTAAACGACATTTCCTCCTTCTTGTAACTGCATGTGTGGGAGTTTTTTTGTCTCCAGTCAAGGATATTTGGAACTTGGAAGCAAAATGAAGGAATAAAAGGGGCTTCACCTGTTTTTTGTGACTGTGTTTATTTTGTATCTCACCCTGCACCATCACAATTGCCAAGGTTGGAGACGCCTGCTCTAGAAGACCAAAATTGGTAATTCTGCAAGTAGGATGGAGATTGAGCAGACAGAGATTACTGAAGTAAGCAAGAAAATAAATGCTAAGCAAAGGATGTCGTGAATAAATGTCAGCAAGGGGGTTGGACTAGAAAACTCCCAAGGTCCCTTCCAACTCTGTTATTCTGACTGCGTAAAGTTGTGATGGCACTGAAAAAAGGAAACTTGCAACCTGCCTTTGTAATTCCACCAAGTGCAACGGCTATGCTCAACAATCATGTGATCACAATCTGGCACTTTGGGGACAGGCTCACAATTACGATATTGCAGAATCCCATGGTCACATTATCATTGTTGGTGTTACCTGTCACAAAGATATAAAGATTGAACATTGGTTATCTTATATAATTAGGACAGCAGAAAAAACAATTACTACCGACCTGCCTTCCATTAAGGACCTGAATACTGCACGAGTCAAAAAGAGGGTTATGAAAATACTTACAGACCCCTCACATCCCGGACATAAACTGTTTTAACTTCTTCCCTCAAAATGATGTTATAGAGCCCTGCACACCATAACAACTAGACACAAGGACAGCTTTTTCCCGAACACCATCACTCTGCTAAACAAATAATTCCCTCAATACTGTCCAACTATTTAAAAAGCCTGCACTACTGTTACTATTAATCTTCTCATCATTCCTTATCACTCATCCCTCCCATTTGTGACTGTATGACTGCAACTTTGTCGCTTGTATCCTTACGATTTATATGGATTGTTTCCTAGCATGATTTGATTGCTTACTGTACCCTTTGACTATCATTAAGTGTTGCACCTGATGATTCTTGACTCTTGACAAATGTATCTTTTCTTTTATGTACACTGAGAGCATTTGCACCAAGACAAATTCCTTGTGTGTCCAATCACACTTGGCCAATAAAGAATTCTATTCTATTCTATTCTATTCTATTCTATTCTATTCTATTCTATTCTATTCTATTCTATTCTATTCTATTTCTATCTATGTGATTTGATTGCTTATTGTATCCTATGACTATCATTAAGTGTTGCACCTGATGATTCTTGACTCTTGACAAATGTATCTTTTCTTTTATGTACACTGAGAGCATTTGCACCAAGACAAATTCCTTGTGTGTCCAATCACACTTGGCCAATAAAGAATTCTATTCTATTCTATTCTATTCTATTCTATTCTATTCTATTCTATTCTATTCTATTCTATTCTATTCTATTCTATTCTATTCTATTCTGTTCTGTTCTGTTCTGTTCTATATTCTATATTCTATTTTTATTTATTTTATTTTATTTGGTTTGTCAATTGCTTACAAGATAATAGGTATAAGTAAAAACATAGTTATGAATACATGGATACATATAAGAAAAATACAAGAAACAATAGGACAGGGATGGTAGGCACGTTGGTGTGCTTATGCACACTCCCTACAGACCTCTTAGGAAAGAGGTGAGGTCAATAGTAGAAAGTCTAAGGTTAAAGTTTTTAGGGTTTGGGGATCTATTCTATTCTATTCTATTCTATTCTATTCTATTCTATTCTATTCCAACCCATTATTCTATTCTATTCTATTCTATTCTATTCTATTCTATTTTTATAATAGTTCATATCCAGCGAGGAGAGGATATATGAGACGAAATGAAATAGAAAAGGAAAAAGAAAAGGAAAAAGAAAAGAAAAAAAGGACTGGGTGTGTGTGACACGATAGCAGTGTTTCCATATTTGAGGGGCTGTCACAAAGAAGAAGGGGGTCAATTTATTTTCCAAAGCCCCAATGGGCAAGAGAAGAAACAATGGATGGAAACTAATCAAGGAGAGAAGCAACTTAGAACTAAGGAGGAATTTCCTGACAGGGAGAACAATTAACCAGTGGAACTGCTTGCCTCCAGAAATTGTGGGTGCTCCATCAGTGGAGGTTTTCAAGAAGAGACTGGATAGCCACTGGTCTGGAATAGTGTAGGGTTTCCTGCTTGAGCATGGGGTTGGACTAGTAGACCTCCAAAGTCCCTTCCAACTCTGTTATTCTGTTATTCAGTCATATTATGGTGCGTAATTTCATACCTTCATCCTGTTTATAACTTCTGGGCAATTTTATCTTCTAAGATCTGTATAATACCTTTATTTTACTTTTACTCTTTTATCAACATTTGTTTCGCTTAGTTTTTTTCTTTTGCTGAGTTGCCCAAATGTTTTCCTGTTCTAATTTCCACAATAAATCCCCTTATCTGTATCTTCTTCTCTGCCAGATCAATTACTCTCATTATTCTCCATATCCTGCTTGATTTAATCTTGTCTACTGGTCCTTTTCAGCAATGCACTGTTGTTGTTGTTTTTTTTTTTCAAAAGCTTCTGCTTTGTTCCATCACAATGTAAAATAAAATAGGTGGTAAGCTGAATATGGAAATAATAGGGGATAAAGAACTGAAAATTTATGTATGGATGAAATAATATTGATATTGAATTAATGAATTGAAATATGAAATGGAAACTTATTTAAAGATGAGTGAAATGGATGATATGAGGTGATATTATATAAGATTGATGGAAATGAAAGAATGACTATGTACAAGTGTTATAATCCGGAATCACGTTGCTCATGTGAAAAGACGTGTAAAAATAAAAACATAAAAAACTTTTTGGAAAAAAAGCACAAAGTAACCAGCAAATGCACAGTTGGGGAAGAAAGGAGATGCATTACACTTTGTGTGGTGCAGTAGGATTTGCAAAAACTCCTAACTGTTAAAGCAAATTGATGGTAGATAAGATTCAGTGCAATTCAAGGTGGGTTGGATTTAGATGTCTCGTGGGGATGAAAGCAGGGGTGGGATTCAAATTTTTTAACAACCAGTTCTGTGGGTGTGGCTTAGCTGATGGGTGTAGCTTGGTGGTCATGTGATTGGGTGGATGTGGCTTGGTGGTTATGTTATTGGCTGGGCGTGGCCAACTCAATATCACTCACATTGAGGCACGCATCTCCTTGTCTGGCCTCTCATGACTGTGGGGATGCTGCAACAGTCATAAGTGTGAAAAAATGGTCATAAGTCACTTTTTCAGTGCCATTGTAACTTTGAATGGTCACTCCACACAAGCAAAGTACCAGCAAAGGGGGGGGGGAAACTCCAGAGAAGTTCCTGAGACAGGAAGTCTAGTCCTGCCAAGAATGTAATAAGGGTTAACAGAGAGGCAGTTTCTGTAAGCAATACCAGAATGTTTCCTTCCTGCCTTCCTTACAGGATTAGGCCAGTAATTTCTTCTAACAACCGGTTCTCCGAACTGCTTAGAATGTTAACAACCAGTTCTAGAGAATAGGTGAGAACCTGTAGAATCCCACCCCTGGATGAAAGGACTCAAAACTGATGATGTATTTGACCCTTCCCTCAGGCTCAGTCTGGACATCTCCTACATCGTTGGCTGGCGGGCTAGATAGATAGAGATATAGATGATAGATAGAATAGAATAGAAGTCAACTCATAAAACATTCCCTATGCCTGTTTTAACAAGGGAGGGATATCTGAAGGAGGGATATCTGAAGGAGGGATATCTGAAGGAGCAGTACAGGAGTTTAAAACCAGAAGCACATTCCACACTTATCTTACAAAGATTGTAGCTAGGCTACTGGATCTTCTTTAATTGGAGAATAGTATTAATGACACCCGGCCTGTGAACGTGCTTCATTAGAGAATCTGATTTGTGATACACCAAGGGTGGGGGGAACAGGGTCACAGGTGACTGTAAATTACATATGCCAGTTAGCTTCATTTAGGTTAATGCCGACATGTTGCTCCTAATAAATCTTTTGAATTTTTTGAAGCTTGGCTCGAGGCTCATGATTTAATTAGGGCAATCACCAGAACCCTGACAATAGGATGAGCTGGAAGGGACCTTGGAGGTCTTCTAGTCCAGCCCCCTGCTTAAGCAGGAGTGCCTATGAGTAGAAAGAATGCTTTTTCTGTGGCAGCCCCTGCCGTATGGAACATGTTTCCCCTGACGTTTGGTGGGTCTCTACCCTTTTAGTCTTCTGAAAAGCACCGTAGACCTGGCTTTTCCCCCAAGCACTGGGACAGGAGAGATAACTGCATTTTGGAAGTTTGACTTGGCAGACATGTTTTTATTTCTAATGCTTATGGTTATAACAATTTCAATGTGGTTTTTATTCTGTTTTAATTCTTGACTGGGAGATACTCACATCTTGGTCGACGATGGGGAGGGATATATGAATGTTTTAAATAAATACAATATATTTTACAGATTGAGATGATAGATGACAGATAGATGATAAACAGATAGGTGATAGATAGATAGATAGATAGATAGATAGATAGATAGATAGATAGATAGATAGATAGATGTAGAGTGACACACACACACAGGTGATGGATGAATGGATGGATAGAGATATATTAGATAGATAGACAGACAGATAGATAGATGATAGATAGATGATAGATTGATTGATTGATAGATGATAGTTTGATAGATATAGGTAGATGATGAGAGAGAAAGAGAGACAGAGATGATAGAGAGATATAATAGGATAGGTGACAGATAGACAGACAGACAGATAGTCAAGCACTGGAAATCAGGAATCCATGGAGTTCAAAGGTTTATTGTATGTTAACACTCTCTATAACAGGGGTGTCTAACTCAAGGTCCAGGGGCCAGATCCAGCCTGTGGGGTGGTTAGATCTGGCCTGTGGGGCCACCCTGGAAACAGCAAAGAACCAGCCCATGGTGCCTCTGCCAGTGAATATGGAGCTTGGAGGGCTGCACACAGCCATTCCAGCCTCCATTTTCAGCCGTGAAGGCCTCCTGCAGCCCTCTGCCAGTTGTGGCTGAAAATGGAGCCCGAGAGCCTGTTTTTGCTGGCAGAGTGCTTGGGACACCACAGGCACCCCTGATATAAGTGGCATCATGCTGGCCATGCCCACCCTAGCCATGCCCCCCGGCCCCCAAAGTCAGACACCACCTTGATGAGGCCCCTAGTGAAATCCAGGTTGGCACCCCTGCTCTACAAGAATCAGAACTAGGTCCTAACAGTCAAAATGAATTGGTGGTCGATAAAAGTCAGTGGAATTCAAGGTGGGCTTAGACTTAGATTTCTTGTGTGGAGTTGAAGACACTCAAGACTGATCATATACTTGACCCCCTCCCCAGGGGTGGGATTCAATTTTTTTAACAACTGGTTCTGTGGGCATAGTCACAGAATTCCTTTCCTTTCCTTTCCTTTCCTTTCCTTTCCTTTCCTTCCTTTCCTTTCCTTTCCTTTCCTTTCCTTTCCTTTCCTTTCCTTTCCTTTCCTTCCCTTCCCTTCCCTTCCCTTTCCTTTCCTTTCCTTTCCTTTCCTTTCTCCTTTCCTTTCCTTTCCTTTCCTTTCTCCTTTCCTTTCCTTTCCTTTCCTTTCCTTTCCTTTCCTTTCCTTTCCTTTCCTTTCCTTTCCTTTCCTTTCCTTTCCCTTCCCTTCCCTTCCCTTCCTTCTTCTTTCCTTTCCTTTCCTTTCCTTTCCTTTCCTTTCCTTTCCTTTCCTTTCCTTTCCTTTCCTTTCCTTTCCTTTCCTTTCCCTTCCTTTCCTTTCCTTCCTTTCCTTTCCTTTCCTTCCCTTTCCTTTCCTTCCCTTCCCTTCCCTTCCCTTCCTTCCTTTCCTTTCCTTTCCTTTCCCTTCCCTTCCCTTCCCTTCCCTTCCCTTCTTTCCTTTCCTTTCCTTCCCTTCCCTTCCCTTCCCTTCCTTTCCTTTCCTTTCCTTTCCTTTCCTTTCCTTTCCTTTCCTTTCCTTCCTTTCCTTTCCTTCCTTTCCTTTCCTTTCCTTCCCTTTCCTTCCCTTCCTTCCTTCCTTCCCTTCCTTCCCTTCCCTTCCTTCCCTTCCCTTCCCTTCCTTCCCTTCCCTTCCTTCCTTCCTTCCCTTCCTTTCCTTTCCTTTCCTTTCCTTTCCTTCCCTTCCCTTCCCTTCCCTTTCCTTCCCTTTCCTGGGTGGGTGTGGCTTCGTCTTCTTTTTGGCAGCACCCCCCTACACTCCATTTTTGGGCCTCCTGGTTTTTGTTTTTTTTTCTTTTTCGCTCCCAGGAAGCTTCCCTGGGACCCAGGAAGGCAAAAAACGGAGAGCAGGAGGGGGGCAGCACCCCACCCCTCCCGCACACCCCTTTTTGCCTTCTGGGCCTCGGGGAAACCTCCTGGGCAAAGCAGTAAGACAGCGAGAGGGATCCCCGCACAGTTGATCATCATCAGAACAGCTGATTGTTAGGAGGGAAAAAGTCAAAAGAAATACCTTAAGGAGTGACTGGGCAGGGGAGAATGCAGTCCATGCAGTTCACACATGCATGATAAGGAGTTTCTGGATGGGGAGGGGAGGGGTGGGCAGAAAGGGGAAGGGCCAGCCAGGGGCATGATTTGCCGGTTGGCTGAACTGCAGAGAATCATAACAACCGGTTCTATAGAACCGGTCCAAACCGATGGAATCCCACCTCTGCCCGTCCCTGAGGCTCAACTTGGTCACCTCCTGCACTACTTCCACCACCACCTCTATATATAGAAGAGAACACATTTCTCCAGGCTAGTTAAGAGATGGACCAAGAATAATTCGGTTCCACCGAAGACTGATCATAGCTCAAAGCAGAGTCAATGAAACAAAAGCTGAATATCTCACCAAAGAACAGCAACCTCTAATTGATTTCATTGATCAAGAATCTTAAATGGAATATCCAAGTTCAAACATTAAATACTTTTCATACATGCTTTTTTGGAGCTGTTAAAAGAAGGTCTTAGCTCTTCCATCTTTTGTGGATTTTTCTCTTTTCATTTGGAGTGAAATTAATGAGATCAGAAATTAATTGGCAACTGGTTAATTATGTGATTTAAATTATTTCAAAAGCAACCTTCCTCTCTCCTTACCTGCTGAAACCTCTCATAGCAAATACTAAGTTTCCTTTCCTTTCCTTTCCTTTCCTTTCCTTTCCTTTCCTTTCCTTTCCTTTCCTTTCCTTTCCTTTCCTTTCCTTTCCTTTCCTTTCCTTTCCTTTCCTTTCCTTTTCCTTTCCTTTCCTTCCTTCCCTTCCCTTCCCTTTCCTTTCCTCACATCCTGGACATAAACTGTTTCAACTCCTTCCCCCAAAACGATGCTATGGAGCACTGCACCCCAGAACAACTAGACACAAGGACAGCTTTTTCCCGAATGCAATCACTCTGCTAAACAAATAATTCCCTCAACACTGTCCAACTATTTACAAAATCTGCACTACTATTACTATTAATCTTTTCATCACTCCTTATCACCCCTCCCACTTGTGACTGCATGACTGCAACTTTGTCACTTGTATCCTTACGATTTATATGGACTGTTTCCTAGTATGATTTGGTTGCTTATTGTACCCTATGACTATTATTAAGTATTGTACCTGATGATTCTTGACTCTTGACAAATGTATCTTTTCTTTTATGTACACTGAGAGCATTTGCACCAAGACAATTTCCTTGTGTGTCCAATCACACTTGGCCAATAAAGAATTCTATTCTATTCTATTCTATTCTATTCTATTCTATTCTATTCTATTCTATTCTATTCTATTCTATTCTATTCTATTCTATTCTATTCTATTCTTTCCTCTATCCTCCCCTCCATCCCTCCCTCTGTCCCTCTTTCCCTCCCTCCCTTTGTTCCAAAGAAACAAGGAAGAAAGGAAGAAAGAAAGGAAAAGAAAGGAAAGGAGGGAGGGATAGGCAGTCAGGAAAAAAAGAAATGAAGGATGGATTTGATTTTGGAAAGGAAGAAGTAATGATCTAACATTAAGAAAGAATTTTCAAAAAGATTATTCATCCTCCAGAAAGAGGGAGAAAAATTATTCAAAACAATCCAACTTATTTTTGTTAGGTATAACATGGAGTAGAGCAAAATTCAAACACACTTGTAAAATTCTGTCACTCTACCCTTAAAACCACAAAGAGCATTCCTAGAAGTGCCGGTTCACATGTTTCTTGACTTGGCCTACATCAAAGGGCTGGCTGTGATGGTGCTTTTCCTGCCAGACAATCTAAATGGTTGGCAATCAGAACTGATGGGTCCTCAGTGGAAAGAAGCACTTGAATAGCAACTAGGACAAGGAAGGACACGAAAATGTCTCAGCAATTCCTTTCTGACTGCCTTGTTTTCTAAAGTTATTGCCTTTTCTCAGACCTTTCTGAGATTTTCTGAATTCCATTTGTGGAATTCATCCAAAGGATTCAACCCTTGCCAAAATCACAGGTGTGTATGCACTATTGAGTCATCCCACACTAAAAAAGATTTGTTCCAATTAATTCTGGTCAGAAGGGGTCTAGGACAATTCAGATCACAAACTACAGATTACAGATTCATGGAGTCGGAAGGGACCTTGTACGTCATCCAGTCCAAGGGTCGCCAACCTTTTGGATCTCGGGACCACCAAACTCATAATTTTAAATCCCAAGGACCAGAGACCCTGGGAAATATCCCCCCCAAAGGCTTCCTGAAAATTCCTCACCCCGTTTTCCTACTGATCGATCATTCTTTATTTGGGATTGCAGGATACCGTTTCCAGCTCCGTTCTCAGGGGGAGCGGGCGGGGAGAGGAAGAGAGACAGAGAGAGAGAGTCAGAGACTTTTGGCTTCATGCAAGGAAAGCAGCAGAAGCAGCAGAACTCTTTCTTTCTCTCCCTAAACTCCACCAGAGACGAGTCTTTGTGAGACTTGTTGCATTGGTACAGCCTCTTGGAACAGGAAGCCTTGCAGGGTCTCAAAGACTCATTTCTGGTGGAGTTTGAGGAGAGAGAGAAAGACTTTGGCTGCTTTCCTTGCATGCAGTCAAAAGCAGAAGAAGAAAGAAGCAGAAAGAAGCAGCCTGGTGGCCAGGCCAGGTGTGGGGCAAGTGGGACAAGTTCCCCCCCTGCCTTTTCCCCCCTCCCCTCACTACCTCATGTTGTTCTCAATGCAAGCGACACAAGCCTTGTGTTCCTGTGGGCCATGTGGGTGACACAGCCTTGTGTTCCCGCGCAGCCTGATTAATTGCTTTTGGGATTGCTTTGGGGGGGGGGACATTTCTCTGAGGACCACCAAAGTTTTCTCACAGACCACCAGTGGTCCCTGGCCCATCAGTTGGTGACCACTGAATTCTAGTCTAACCCCCCACCTAAGCAGAAGACCCTGCACCATTTCTGACAAAATGGTGTAGGGGCAAAATTCACCATGGCCAACTTGCCAAGGGATAATCCATCACAGGACAAAAGTTATACTACTATCAAAGAAATTGTGGAATAGAATCATTAAAGGAAGGATTCTTCAAGAATGAAAAAGGTCTTCTGCAGTCACGACATAAGCCTAAGGTTGAAAACCAGGCTTGTCAGATGCTCCATCTTTTCTATCCTGCTCTACGGAGTGGAGAGTTGGTCTCCGACAGAAAGCCAGTTGAAGAGACTAGAAGCATTTGAAATGTGGGTTTACTGGTGGCTGTTACGTACAAGTTGGGTTGACAAAATCAGAAATGAGGAGGTGATAAGCCACCTGGGAAAGCCAAGGGAAATCATCAAAACCATAAAATATTTTGGACTTGTGATGCGACACCTGGAAAAATACGGCATCCTTCACTTAATCCTCCAGGGAAAGATTGAAGGCAAATGAAGGTCCAGGCAGAAGAAGAAGAAGATCATGGCTTCAAAATCTAAGGGACTGGTTTGGACAAAACTTAACAGCACTTTTTCCTGCGGCTGTTGATAAAAATAGGATCGCCAACATCTGAAGAAGGAGGAGGAGGAGGAGGGGGAGGAGGAGGGAAGGAGGCCAAAGGAGGGGCAATATGAAATGTGAACAACAAAAAATTACATAATCATTTAAAATAATTATATAGAATTCTTGAATTGTCCTGCAGAAAGTTGTCTCATGGCGAGTTAGCCTCTTCCAGGCCAGAAGAAGCCAGCAGTATACAAGACCTAGGAGGAAAGATGGCATGGAGAAGCCGGGCAATGTTTCTCCTAGCTGGGTACCAAAAACGATCTTTAAGCAAACCACAGAGTGTGTTCAGATAATGCTACAGCCAATGAAATGTGCACTGTGTTGTTGATTGTCTGTGGAGCTTCTCAATCAATCCAGGTCATGGTTGTCCCAAAGGTGCCTTTTTTTCAAAAGACAGCTGGACGTTGTTTTACCTTGAAGTTGTCTTGCTTCTCACCCAAGAAGCTTCTTTAGTTCTGACTCAAGAAGTTCAGTTCTGACTGTGTTGTTGATTGTGGTAGGGTTTCTGCTCCCTCTGCTGGGTGGAAATTCTTGCTTGGACTCTTATTCCCACATGGCATCTCTTCTTTGGAATCATCTCATGGGGATTCTGACCTGTGAAGAAGTTGTTTTCCTTAGAAGATGGGTGAAGGGAAGAAATCTTTTTTGGGGGGGCGGTCTTTGTTATGAATTTGTTCATTATTGGGGACATCTGGTTGAATACTTATTTGGCGTTCTGGAGTTGGTTATTGTTGTTTCCCATCCTCCCAGCCTGAGTTAAAACAAAACATTAGAGATGGAAGTTATTTCCTAGGTCAGAATAACAGAGTTGGAAGGGACCTTGGAGGTCTTCTAGTCCAACCCCCTGCTCAAGCTGGAGAACCCATACCATTTCAAATGGCTGTTGTGTCTCTTCTTAAAAACCTCCAGTGTTGGAGCACCCAGAACTTCTGAAGGCAAGTTGTTCCACTGGTTAATTGTTCTCCATGTCAGGAAATTCCTCCTAGTTCCAGGTTGCTTCTCTCCTTGATTAGTTTCCATCCATTGCTTCTTGTCCTGCCTTCAAGTCCTTTGGAGAATAGATTAACTCACCTTCATCTTTGTAAGAGCCCCTCAAATATTGGAAGACTGCTATCATGTCCCCCCCTCCCTAGTCCTTCTTCTCACTAGACTAGACATACCCAATTTTTACAACCATTCTTTATATATTTTAGCCTCTAGTCCCTTAATCATGTTTGTTGCTGTTTTCTTTCCAGAGCCTCAACATCTTTTTTATATATTGGAGATCAGAACTAGATGCCATATTCCTAGTGTGGTCTTATCAATGCATTATTAAATGGTACTAACAGTTCACACGCTCTTATTGATGGAAGAAATATTTTCTATTATTTGATATTTTCTGAATTGACCACCTTGTCCTCCTGTCTTCTCCATCTCCTTCTCCTCTTTCTCCTTCCCCCTTCCCTTCCCTTTCCCTTCCCTTCCCCCTCCTCCTCCTGTCTTCTAATACTTGACAAGCTACTACAGAGTAGCCATTTGTCCAGAACGGTATAATGCAGTGGTGGCTAACCTTTTTGGGCTCCAGTGCCAAAAATTGTGCACGCGCTTGCATGCTTGCACTCGTGTGCCAGCACCCAGAAGGCAATGTGCACCCCCCCATGCCCCCTACCCATGTGTGCGCAATCCCCACCCACCCATCCCCGCCACCCCCTTACCTGCACTGCACATCACAGCTGATTTTCGGGCAGTTTGAGGCCTTTTCGGCCTCCCAAAGGCTTGAGGAAGGCTTCTGCAAGGCTTTTCAGGCCAAAACCTAAGCCCATTTCATCACTTCCTGTTTTTCCGGAAATACCGGAGGTGATGAAACGGGCCTAGTTTTCAGCCTGCAAAGCCTGCGGAAGCCTTCCTCAAGCCTTTGGGAGGCCAAAAAAGGCCTCAAACTGCCCAAAAATCATCTGTGAGGGGCGCGCATGCGCAGTGAGGTAAGTTTGCCTGCAGCTCGTGTGCCGGCACAAATGGCTCTGCATGCCGCCTGTGGCACGCATGCCATAGGTTCGCCATCACGGGTATAAGGTCTCCTGGTCAAGCAGGGGGTTGAACTAGAAAACCTCCAAGGTCCCTTCCAACTCTGTTATTCTATATACTTCATCTTAGGTGGAATTTGGTGACAACTCTATAGCTGTTCCTATTCATTTTCTCCTCCTTTGTTGGCTGAGTAGCCTACCACCTCTTCCCCTGCAAGAGCCTCTTTTCTTCCTTGTCCACTTGATTAGTCCTTACTTCTTTGCTAATAGCTAACTAGATTTCCATTGCAAGGTAGCAGAGTATATAATAACCTGCAATTATTGCCCGTTTAGTCTCTCCCTTGTGTGTTTTTATTCCCTCATGCACCCGATCTCAATGTTGCTTTTTTGCTGATTTTACTACCCCATTAATTACCATAGAGAAAAAAAATGCTGCAGTGGGAAGTAAGGGGAAAGATGCCACCATCTCACTGAGCTGGCCGGTGGTAAAATTCACACACCGTCTGGCATCCAGCTGTAGGGATATCTGCAATTGGTGGGATCTGAACTTCAGAATAATAGAATAATGGGGTTGGAAGGGACCTTGAAGGTCAATCTGAATAGAGCTGGAAAGGGACAATGGAGATCTTCTAGTCCAGCCCACTGCTCAGGCAGGAGTCCCTATACCATTTCAGACAAGTGATGGAGCATCCACAACTTCTGGTGGCAAGCTGTTTCACTGGTTAATTGTCCTCACAACTAGGAACTTTCTCCTTATTTCCAGGCTGAATCTCTCCTTGATCGGTTTCCATCCATTGTTCTTTGTCTGGCCTTTGGGTACTTTGGAAAACAGGTTGACCCAGAGCTTCTGAAGGCCAGCTTTTCCACTGGTTAATTGTCCTCAGTGTTAAGAATTTTCTCCTTAAGTCCAACCCCTGCTTAGGCAGGAAACCCTACACCACTTCAGACAAATGGTTGTCCAATCTCTTCTTGTAGGAGTGTATTTACAACTTCTGGAGGCAAGTCGTTCCATTGATGAACTGTTCTAACTATCAGGAAACTTCTCCTTAGTTTTAGGTTGCTTCATGTTAAAAAGAATTTAATTTTTTCTGAATAGGGAAAGATTATGTCTACAATCTGCAACACACTGATATCCAGGGATGGAAGTTAGGGAACATACCAGAAAGCCCTTTGGAGGTAAAAGATCCCAACACCCAAAATGTACTTGAACTATGTGGAAAATGAAAGCCACCACAATTATAGCCAACAAAGGAGAATATATGTAGCTCAGGATTGAATCGTGGGGGGTGCCTTCTGAGCTTGGTTGTTTTCTTGCAGACATTTCATGGCCACATGAGGTAGCATCACCAGTGGTGGAAAGAAGTGGGTTTGTAGGAGGAAAGAGGAGGAGGAGGATGGAAGGAAAGGGAAAGGGAAAGGGATGGGGAGTGGGAGAGAGAAAAGGAGAGGGAAAGGGAGAGGGAGAAGGAAAGAAGAGGGAGAGGGAGAAGAAGATGGTGAAGGAGGAGGAGAAGGACAGGGAGAAGGAGAGAGTGAGGGAGAGGGAGAAGGAGATGAAGAAGAAAAAGGAGAAGGGGAAGGGGAAGGAGAAAGAGAGAGTGGGGGAGAAAGAGAAGGAGGAGAGGGAGGGAGGGAGGGAGAGGGAGAAGGAGAAAGAGATGGAGAAGAAGGAGAAGGGGAAGGGGAAGAAGGAGAGGGAGAGGGAGAAGAAGAGGGAGAGGGAGAGGAAGAAAGAGAAGGAGATGGAGAAGGAGAAGGGAAAGCAGAAGGGAAAGAAGGAGAAGGATAGGAGGAAGGGAAGGAGAAGAAGTAGCTTTGTAAAATAAAAATACATTCATAAAATATTTCTTTAAAACTCACTCAGTGCTCTGACATATTATTAAACCTAGCCATATAAGTCATCTATTCTTCCATCTCCTCAGTTTTAGTACAATATGTTATTTCAATGCAATGATATTTATATAGTACGCTTAGAGTCTTAATATTCTATTATGTAGACGCCTTCGAGCATTAAATGTGAAAAGGGGTGGGGGGGAAGAGAAGAGGATATTCTATCAATATTAATTACCATTTGAATGTTAATGTTCCAAGCATTCTAATTCTTTGACTTCTCTTTGAAATTAAACAGAATGAATATATAATCAAAAGAAAACACGAAGGAAGAATGTACATCAAAGTATTTGTTTTACAACGATTGTTCCAGGCTTAAGGTAAATGACTTGTTATTAAAAAAAAAAAAAAGTCTCCATGGTGTTGCTGAATATTGAATATTTTCCATGATGTCGGTCCATGGTGTAAATGGCCTGTTTAATTTTGATGCGCTTTTATTTATGGAAATACAGGTTTTTAAAAAAACAGATAGGATTTCCATTGCACTGTCACAATGTCCATTGTTTTACTAAATAGTTTTCAAAGATAGTAACTAGGTGAGCGAAGTTTCGGCCGCGTAAAATTCTAACTGGAGAGCATGATTGATGACTCTGGGCTATGGACGTGTCCCGTTGGAGACTATGAATTACCATACACCCAGAGGGTGGGAGAAAACCAGGGTCAAGGATGACAATAAATCTTGTCTCTCACAGTCGGCTACACCCAGGCAGTGCTGGCATGTTAACTGCCAATAAATCCTTTTGAAGTTTTGGAAGTTTGGCTCGAGACTCATGATTTAATTGGGGTAACTGCCAGAACCTGACAAACAGATTAACAGAGTTGGAAGGGACCTCGTAGGTCATCTAGTCCAACCTCCCCCCCCCAAAAGCAGGAAACTCTACACCATTTCTGATAGAAATGGTTGATTTTCTTCATTTAAAAAAAAACACAAAACTTAAAAACCTTAGCCTTCTGTACCCCAATCGCTTTTTCACATCCCACCCCGTCCCAAAAGACTTGCATATTCCATCACAATATGCCTGTCGGTGCTTCTATCACAACTGTGATCAAAAGGCGGGGTGACATATGGAAATATTTGCTCTGCACAAATTCATTTCTTCTCGAAAGGGGCCCTTAACCTAAATGGCGTATTTCCTCTAATGTTCTCTCTCTAATAAATGGTTCAGGGAGAACATAAGAGCCAAACGATGTGGTAGGAAATGCAGCATAATTTCTCTTTAACGTGTAGGAATTTTGAATGCAAACAAGCGTGTGCCAAATTTTTATGGCTTCTAAATTTGAATAATTGTATTTCTCTGCTGTGCATCTGGGAAGATAATAACACCACAAAAACAATTTAATTATATATACATATATACATACATACATATATACAAATATACAGATATGTAATATATCTACATCTATATATCTCCCTATATATATATATATCAATATCTATATCTATAATTATATATCTATATTTATATCTATATCTATATTTATCTATCTCTATCTATCATCTGTTTGTCCCTGTATATCTATTTCTATCTATCTATCCATCTATCTATCTATCTATCTATCTATCTATCTATCTATCTATCTATCTATCTATCATCTATCTATCATCTATCTATCCATCCATCCCTCCATCCATCAATCCCTTTCTCTCTCTCTCTCTCTCTCTCCATATACATACATACATACATACATACATACATACATACATACATACATACATACATATATATATATATATATATATATATATATATATATATATATATATATATAAAGTTTTCGCAGGTACTTACATGTATGGTATTCAGCTTTGTTCGGATATTTTCCCACGTCATTATACTTGTGCTTTTAAAGTTGTAGCAACGTTTCAGCAGAATCTCATCTGCCATCATCAGGCTTCTGCATTGTGTTCGTCTGTGAGTCAGACTTTTACAGTTGTTTCAGTTTTAAATTTGGGGCTAGCCTACTGCTGTGCCAGAATGGTTTTTTTCTTCATCCTGATTGGTTGGGAGTCTTGGTCTGTGTTTATTGGTCTTGGAGTTTGATGTGTTCTGCTTGATTGGTGTTTCTAATATCTTCTATCTGTTTTGTGGCTTTTTTTGTCTTGATTGGCTGGCAACATTGTGGTCCTGTATTGGAGGCTTTTAGTGCGGCTTGACTCCAAGTAAATGGATGGCCATCATTTATTAGGAAGCTAGGTTTCATCTGGGTGCCTGGTTGGGGTGTGTTTGAGCTGGAGGTATCAGGGGGGATCTGTTTGTGCCCGGGTGTTTGCTTGGCTTGTGGTGTGGAGATTTTTTTGTTTGTGTGTGCAGGCTTCCAAATAATTGACCTCTTCTGTCTGTCTGTCTATCACTCACTCAATCAACCAATCCCTCAATGCTATTGCTAAATATTACAATATGCAGAAAATACATGTTGTGTTATTGTCATCCCATCTTTCATCTCCCTGGCTAACACATAAGAGAGCTATAATTGAGGGTCTTACGATCCATCTAAGGAAATTGAGCACACATTTTACCTTGTTCCTTTCTCTTTTTGTATGGGAACAAATGTCAAAGGCAAATTTATAGGAGGGTTTTATCAAGGTGGCATAATTTCCCCATAATAAAGAAGGTGACCATCATATTGTTCTCCTCATCAAATTATGCTCCTCTAATGTGCGAAATGAGGGAAATGAGCTTCTAATGTGAGAGAGCCTCCTCATTATAAGTCACAAAAAGGAAATTTGAGGCTATGCATTAAGGAAATATATCCTTCTCCTTCTCCTTCTCCTTCTCCTTCTCCTTCTCCTTCTCCATCTCCTTCTCCTTCTCCTTCTCCTTCTCCTTTTCCTTCTCCTTCTCCTTCTCTGTCTCCTTCTCCTTCTCCTTCTCCTCCTCCTTCTCCATCTCTTTCTCCATCTCCTTCTCCTCCTCCTTCTCTTTCTCCATCTCTTTCTCCATCTCCTTCTCCTTCTCCTTCTCCTTCTTCTCCTTCTCCTTCTCCTTCTCCTCCTTCTCCTCCTCCTTCTCTTTCTCCATCTCTTTCTCTTTCTCCTTCTCCTTCTCCTTCTCCTTCTCCTCCTCCTCCTCCTCCTTCTCCTTCTCCTTCTCCTTCTCCTTCTCCTTCTCCTTCTCCTTCTCCTCCTCCTTCTCCATCTCTTTCTCCATCTCCTTCTCCTTCTCCTTCTCCTTCTCTTTCTCCTTCTCCTTCTCCTCCTTCTCCTCCTCCTTCTCTTTCTCCATCTCTTTCTCCATCTCCTTCTCCTTCTCCTTCTTCTCCTTCTCCTTCTCCTTCTCCTTCTTCTCCTTCTCCTCCTCCTTCTCTTTCTCCATCTCCTTCTCCTCCTTCTCCTTCTCCTTCTCCTTCTCCTTCTCTGTCTCTTTCTCCTTCTCCATCTCCATCTCCATCGCCTTCTCCATCTCCATCTCCTTGCCTTCCCCTTCCCCTTTGCCTTCTTCTTCTTTTATAACATTTTAGAGAAATGGCACTCTGATGAAACTACGTCTGATAGTCCAGGATCATCAGCCTACCTCTACCTCAATGCCAGCAACTGTGACAAGGATCTTGGAGTTCAGGCGGACAACCATTTAAATTTGAACCAACTGTGTGTAGCAGCTGCCCCAAAAGCCAATGCAGTCCTAGGCTGCATTGACAGAGAGATAGAATCAAGATCATGTGAAGTGTTAGTGCTGCTTTATAAAGCATTAGTAAGACCACATTTAGAATACGGAATCCAGTTTTGGCCACCAGAATATTAAAAAAATATATGTTGAGACTCAGGGAAAGAGTGCAGAGAAGAGCAACAAAGACGGTTAGAGGCTAAAACATACGAAGAACAGTTGCTAGAATTGGGTATGGCTAGTCGACAAAAGAAAGACTAGGGGTGGCATGAGAGTAATATGCCAGTATTTGAGGGGTTGTCAAAAAGAAGAGGGGGTCAACCTATTTTCCAAAGCACCAGAAGGCAAGACAAGAAACAATGGATGGAAACAAATCAAGGAGAGAAGCAATCTGGAACTAAGGAGAAACTTCCTTACGGGAAGAACAATTAACCAGTGGAACAGCTTGCCACCTGAAGTTGTGGGTGTTCCATCACTGGAGGCTTTCAAAATTGAAACGGGATAACCATTTGTCTGAAATGGTATAGGGTCTCCTGCTTGTTTGTTGCACCCGCTTGCAGTGTAATGACAAATAAATTCTTATGTCTTTTTTGGGGGGGGGGTTGGGGGGGTGGGGGGGGGGGGTGGTGGGTTTTGGGGGGTGGGGGGGGGGGGGGGTTTTTTTTTTTTTTTTTTGGGGGGGGGTTGGTGGGGGGGTGGGGTTGGTTTTTTTTTTTTTTTTTTTTTTGGGGTGGGTTTGTTTTTTTTTTTTTGGGGGGGGGATGTCTTATGTCTTAAACGCAGGAGGTTGGACTACAAGACCTCCAAGGTCCCTTCCAGTTCTATTCTGAATGACTTTTTTTTTTATAAAGTAAGACATTTTTTTTGGAGAATTGCACTCTGGTGAAGTTATCTCTGATAGTCCAGGGCCTTTAGAAAACATTTCAGCCTATCTCCTTCCAACAAGTATCTATATTACAGAACAGCTTTCAAGTTTCTATGGAATTGAACCACGGTGGCTCAGTGGTTAGAGTGCAGTACTGCAGGCTACTTCTGCTGACTGCCAGCTGACTGCAATTTGGCAGTTCGAATCTCACCAGGCTCCAGGTTGACTCAGCCTTCCATCCTTCTGAGGTGGGTAAAATGAGGACCCAGATTATTGGGGGCAATAGGCTGACTCTGTCAATCACTTAGAGAGGGCTATAAAGCACTGTGAAGCGGTATATAGGTCTAAGTGCGATTGCTATTGCTAATGAAATAAGGCAGGAATCTCCAAAATTGGCCAATTTAAGACTTGTGGGCTTCAACTCCCAGAATTCCTCAGCCAGCCATATAGGAATTCTGGGAGTCGAAGCCCACAAGTCTTAAATTGGCCAAGTTTGGAGACCCCTGAAATAAAGAAAAGAGAGACGTGGCATTAAATATTCACCTTGGACCCTGAGGTAACTAAGATAGCTGGGAAAGAAAATGGACAATGTGTCACATGAGCTCTGCCCTTTTGGTTTATTCAATAAACCATGATTAAATCTAGCTATGACCTAATGATGTGATGTTTGTCATTGGGAGGAATCTTCTGCGCTTTGGCACCATAAATTTATGGCTGTTAATGTTACTATTTGAAACGGCAGCGATTGGTCCTCTGATGCAGGATACCAGAGGAAACCTAGAACTGAAGACGATGCTTAGATGTCAAAACAAACTCTCTGGAAAAGTGAATAAAATAGCATTTTGGTATCATTGCCCTATGAGGCTCCCAAGGACTGTGCTGAATTCAAGGGGATCTTTACCTTTCGTAAGTTGTGGGTTTCAAGATTGTCCCAAAGGATTCCACGGATACACGAAGAGGTTCATCAAAATGCTCTCACGGGGGCTTCTCAACATTTGGAAGATAGGTAGATCTTCCTTCAGATGATGGTCCTCTATGGGCTGGAAAGAGAGCTCGGTTGTTTTTCAAAAAAAAAAAGTCACAATGGCTACTAGTTGATTGATGCTACATGTCATCAAAGTTCTGGTTCTCTTCTGCAACCAGTTCTTTCCCTTACCTTATTTTTATCCAACCTTCATCCTTCCCCTTTTCCTTCCTCTCTTCCTTGTTCCCTTCCTTCCTTCCTCCCTTCCTCCCTTCCTTTCTTCCTCTTTGCTTTCCTTTCCTTTCTGTCTTCCAATCCCTATTTATTTCCTTCATTTCCTCCTTCCTCCCCACTTCTCTTTTTCCTGACATTTTTCCTTCCTTCCTTCCTTCCTTCCTTTCCACCTTCTGTCCCCTTTCTTCCCTTCCCTTCCATTTTTGCTTCATTCATTTTCCCTTCCCCCCTCCTCTTCCCCTTCCCTTCTTCTTTTCCCTTATATTTCCCCTTCTCTTCCCTCCTTGCTTCCTTTATTCCCAACTACCCCCCCTTCTCTTCTCTTCTCTTCCCCTCCTCTCCCCTCCCATCCTTGCTTTCTTCATATCCATCTCTCCTTCCCTTCCTTTCCTTTCCTTTCCTTTCCTTTCCTTTCCTTTCCTTTCCTTTCCTTTCCTTTCCTTTCCTTTCCTTTCCCTTTCCTTTCCCTCTCCTCCTTACTTCCTCCATTTCCACCTTTCCTCCCCTTCCCCATACTTTCCCCCTCCCCTTCTTCTTTTCCCTTCCCCCTTTCCCTTCCCTTTCCTTCCCTATTAATTAATTTCTATCCTCCCCCCCAACTTTCCTCTTTAGCTGTTTTTGCTAGTAAATTCAAAGAGAATTTATGCTATCCTACCTCTGCGCTCCTGTGGGATGAGAGTTGAAGAGAGCAATGGGTTTGGGCACATAGAGACCAAAGTGTTTGGTACATGGGATACTCTATTATACAGACAATTGATTTCAATCACAGCTAAATTAATATAATTAACTGTATTGTATTCAATTAACAAACATGTATTTTTAAAGCCTGAAGGAGTTGTCTGTCATTCGGTGGTTGAGAGGTGAAGTGTGGTTTCTGATATGTGCATACACAGATACACACATGAACACACACAAACAAAACACACTCAAATATATATACACACAAAGACATACGCATATACATACAAGTTGATAAACAAGCATGTCACATAGACTCATTGATGAGGTGGATAAATCTCTGGATTGGAAAATGTGAATAAGTCAAGGAAGCAAGGAATTCTTGTTCATATTTATAATACCTTCTAAATATTCTTCCATTGGAGAAGAGATTCATCTGAAATTCAGGGTTGTTTTCCTTTTAAACAGAAATTATAGTTCCCATCTGTCAGAATAAGCATTACTCCAAAGCACCTGTACAAGCTAAACTGCTATAAAAATATAATGACATAATGAACCTTCATTCAATCATTCATTCCCTCCTTCCTTCCCTCCCTCCCTCCCTTTCTTTTATCTTCTCTCTCTTTCTCCCATCCGTTGTTCTCCCTCTTTCTCCTTCCTTCCGTCTCCCTCTTTCTCCCTGCTTTCTGCCTTTCCTCCCTCCCTTCTCCCTCCCTCCCTCCCTTCTCCTCCCTTTCTCCTCCCTCCCTCCCTTCCTTCTCCCTCTTTTTCCTCCCTCCCTCTCCTTTTTATCCTCCCTCCCTTCCTTTGTTCTCTGTTTCTCCTTCCTTCCTTCCTTCCTTCCTTCCTTCCTTCCTTCCTTCCTTCCTTCCTTCCTTCCTTCCTTCCTTCCTTCCTTCCTTCCTTCTTCATCTGCATGTAGTTCTATCTGAAAGGAATAAGTGCACCCATAAACATGTTATCTTTCCTTTTGACTGGAGTAGACCTTCCAGTCTGGAAGACACTTCTTAGAAACTTCCAGTGTTGGAGGAATCATAACTTCTGGAGGGAAATTGTTCCACTGATTAATTGTTCTCACTGATAGGAAATTCCTCCTTAATTCTAGGTTGCCTCTCTCATGGCTTAGTTTCTGTTACATTCTTGTCTTGCCTTCAGGTGCTTTCGAAAATAGGTTGACCCCCTCTTCTTTGTGGCAGCCCTTAGTGGTGACATGATAGCAGTTTTGAATATCTAACCTATTTTCCAGAACACTGGCAGGACAAGAAGCAATGGATGGAAACTAACCAAGGAAAGAAGCAACCTAGAACTAAGGAGGAAGTTCCTAATGGTGAGAACAAACAACCAGTGGAACAGATTGCCCCCAGAAGTTGTAAATGCTCCATGTTAGGAATATGAGTCACCTAACAGGTATTTGGGTTAGAAATATATAAACCAGGATAGACATTTTAATTCTGTCTCTTTAAGAGCATGCTAAAAACTGCAATTGGGTGTGGTTACTCAAACAGTCATAAGATGGAGCCAGAAACCTGGGTTGTTTTAGTCTTAGTCTGAGTCTCAGAAGAGAGTGTGTCTCAGTCTCTGTTTCCTTCTGTTGGAAAGTATTGCTGTTCCTCCATTTTTCCTAATTGACTGATATTTCTGGATTTAATGTAAGTCTGATACTGAATTTTTTGATGCTGGACTTTGTTATTGAATTATCCCTGGATTGAAAAACTGACTGATTTACCTGTGAATGACTTTGGACTGCCTATTTTGAACTTCGCTTAAACTTTCTGGAAGTAAAAACCTACATTTACTGTACAGTGTATCTGTGTACTGTGTGTGTATTATTCAAACACTTCTCTCAAATACGTCTCCTGTATGCGCTCATTCCCCTAACGGGGAATTACCTCAACACTCCATCACTGGAGATTTTTAAGAAGAGGTAAGAATGGACAACCATTTATCTGAAATGGTATAGGGTCTCCTGCCCTGAGCAAGGAGATGGATCTCCAAGTCATATAACCCGTTGGACATCAACACCTGCTAAATCTTTAACTGACCAGGCAAAGCTTGTCAGGTGAACACAACTTGCTTTCCTCCTTCCTGTCTCCACAACCTCTTCCAGAAAGGTGATAGAAGGAAGGGAAATAATAATAATGTGTTTCCCAGAAAATACAACCTAACCCAAAAGTAAGCCCTAGCTTGACTTGACACATGCACCCAATATAAGCCCTACCCCCCAAAATAAGCCCGAATTAAGACCCTGCCCAGGCTGCATGAGGTGGGGCAAGGCCGATAGGTAAAAATTAAGCTAGGATGAGGATGGGGGTAGTGGAGCTGCCCTATTTATTAGGCTGTGCACACTCCGACACCTGCCTTGCCTTGCCGGCCTACTTCTTCTGTGGCCGCTTACCGCTGCTCAAATCGATCCAGAGCTCTGTTATCAGTTGCAGAGGCCTTTCCTAAAGGGCCTCTGATGGAAAAAAAAAAGGAGGCAGGGGGTAACACATGCAGCCATCCGGGCCTCATTTCTCAGCCGCAGAGACTTTTCCTGAAGATCTCTGCCAGAGACACGAACAAGTTGTGACAAGCAGCTGCAAGAAGAAGTGGGCTGGCAGTGGGCTTTTGCTGGGTAAGGATGTCAGTGCTACTGCTGTGAGGTGAGTCAGTTGAAGACACCCCCCGAAAATAAGACCCAGTGCCTTTCTTGGTGGCAAATTATACATATACATGCACACACACACACACAAAGACTGGGCCTTATTTATGGGGAAACACAGTAACCCAAAGCAGAATGCCTGTCAGATTTTTCTGAAAACACATTTCTGACTATCTGATTTGCAGTAGACACCAGGGAGGGGAGTTGTGTTTGTTGTGTCTAGGCACTAACAAATGTGTGGCACTGGAGAACATTGGAAGGAGTGGCGATGCCATTCTCCAGGCGGGGTGGGCCATTGGTAGGGGAATAATTTATTTATTTTTTAAAAAAGAGTGCCAACTTTTATTGTCAAGCCCGGCTGTCACGTTGTGAAACCGCAGCCATTTGTAAGAAATATGTGACATTCTAATAGAGAGAAATTTACCCAAGGATGTGTTTGTGCCTTGAAGTGCCTTCAACGCTTCGGCTCGCGGAAACTTTTGTGTGAAGAAGGGTCTGCACTGCGGTGCCTTTCGTTTGGAGGTTCCCTCCCCCCTTGGAAAAGAGAAAGAGAACCGTATGAGTAAATAGATCAGAATAACAGAGTTGGAAGGGATCTTGGAGGTCTTCTAGTCCAACCTCCTGCTCAATACCATTTCAGACAAGTCCAGTGTCTTCTTGAAAGTTGTACTGGAGTACCCACAACTTCTGGAGGCAAGCCATCCCACTGATTAATTTGTTCTCACTGTCAGGAAATTTCTCCATAGTTCTAGGTTGCTTCTGTCCTTGATTAGTTTCCATCCGTTGCTTTTTGTCCTGGCTTCTTACCCGTGAAGATGTGATTTTGTTTTTTTTAGAATATGTGTGAAGGTAAGAAATCATTGAGGGTCCTTGTCCTGAATTCATTCATTATTGTGGACATCAGGTTGGAAAGTTCTTCGGAGTTCTGGAATTTGGTTATTGTTGTTTCCCATCCTTCCAGCCTGACTTAAAACAAAACATTAGACATGGAAGCTATTTCCTAGGTCAGAATAACAGAATAACATAGTAGGAAGGGGTCTTGGAGGTCTTCTTAGTCCAGGGGTCACCAACCTTTTGGAGCTCAGGACCACCAAACTCATAATTTTAAATCCCTGGGGACCACTAACTGGTTCTGTGGGTGTGGCCTAATTTGTGGGTGTGACTTGATGGTCATGTGACTGGCTGGGCATGGCTTGTATGTAAATATTATAAATATTTATATAAATATTTAATTTTTCATAAAAAAGAACAACTTTTACCCAAATTCAGGCAAAGCAGGCAGGCAGATTGAGTTGCTCCCAGAATCACAAATTCATACAGAAATCTATCTGTCTGCCATTGATTAGCTCAGTCTGTCACATAAAATTTGTTTGCAAGCAAACTCATAAAATTAATTCACAATACACCATGTATGTAAATATTGAATTTTTTTTATAAAAAAAGAGCAACTTTTACTTTTACCCAAAATCAGGCAAAGCAGACAGGCAGATTGAGTTGGTCACAGAATCATTCAGTGATCTATCTATCTGTCATCAGCTAGCTCAGTCTGTCACATAAAATTTGCTTGCCGTGAGTCTGCACTGAATAATAGAACCTTAGTCCTAAGGGAGGTTCGGCTGTGCTTAAAAGCAGAGCTGAAGATGTAAAGACTAGCTAGAAAGCATGAAATCCTACCATTTCCTGCTTCCTAGCTAATGTCAATCTCCCGGCACAGCAGAACAGCTGATGATCAGAAAAAGGAAAAATAGCAATTTAGCAGACAAGTTTGCTGGGTAAGGAGTGAGTGGGTGGGGAAGGTTTCTGCAGGCCATGTGGATGGCGCAGCCTCGTGTTTCTGTGCAGCCTGGATTAATTGCTTTGGTGGGGGGGGGTGCTCTGGGGGTGAGATTTCTCTGCGGCCCACCAAAATTTTCTCACGGCCCACTGGTTGGCAACCGCTGCCCTATACTATTTCCGACAAATGGCTGTCCAGCCTCTTCTTGAAAATCTCCAGTGTTGGAGCAGCCACAACTTCTGGAGGCAAGTTGTTCCACTGATTCTCACTGTCAGGGAATTTCTCCTCAGGTTTAGGTTGCTTCTCTGCAGTGGTGGTATTCTATCGGTTTGGCCTGGTTCTGCCGAGCTGGTAATGGCGATGAGCAGCGGAGACTGAACCGGTTCTCTCCACCACCCTGCTGTTGGGCCCACCTGCCCACCTGGGCTCCAATACTCAACTTTATCCTCTGAATTTGAAGCACAGCTGCTTTGCACAGGACAGCAGAGTGCTGTGCAACAGCTGCTAAAGCAACCAGGAGAGTGCAGGCTTGCAGGAGATGAGTTAGAATACCTCTGCTCTATGCAAATGCCTGTGCGCCTGTGCAAAGTGCGCATTTGACATGAACGCATGCGCAAAGTGTATGCACGCATGCAAAGTACGCCCATCAAGCCACGCCCACCAAAACGGTGGTAAAAATATTTGAATCCCACCACTGCTTCTCTCCTTGTTTTTCTGGTCCAATCTTCTACTCCAACCCAGCTCTAGGTCTTCCAGCCTAACTTCCTGCTTAATGCAGAAGATCTTATACCAGGGGTGTCACACTCAAGGCCTGCTGGCTGGAATTGGCTTGTGATGTGGCTGGATCCGGTGTGCGGGGCCGCCCTGGTCTGCTTGCGTTGCTTCGGCCCAGTCTACTTGCGTCATTTTGGCCCAGTCTACCCAATGCAGAGAGGAAAGATAAGGCCAGCGAAGCTTCAGCCAAGTCTATCTGGTGCGAAGAGGAAAGCCAGCAAAGCTTTGGTCCAGTCTACTCAATGCAGAGAGGAAAGATCAGGTCAATGTAGCTTCGGCCCAGTCTACCCAATTAGGCCAGTGTGGCTTTGGCCTAGTCTACTCAATGCAAAGAGGAAACATGCTGTTATGAACTAATAAAAACTATTTAATAGCTTGTCAACCTTACAAGAAAGCAGACTCGTAATCCTGCACCTTTGATTGGCCCATGAATAGCGAGCAGGGATTGGTCCTTACGGAGCAGCCTGATTGGCTATTAGTTGAACATCTCTCATTGGGTACAAATTAAACGTTTGCACGCAAATCATTGGTTAACGGGTCAGCAGCCAGCTCTATAAAAGAGCTGCTGCTGCCCAGGGTTTTAGCTCTGTTCTTGATCGTTAATAAAGAGTTGAAGTTCACTAGTTCTCTGCCTCGTCTCCGTTCCTTGCGCCCATGCTCAGAACATAACACTGGCGATGAGGATGGGATGCGGAGACAACAGAGCTGACTGAACACTACAGAGCGCCAAACAGAGCACGTGGCTGAAGGCGCACCAACAACGGCAATATGGCCAGTGGTGCTATACCACCCACTCCATTTGACCCAGCAAACGAAGACTGGGACTCGTATATGGATCGGTTCCAGATGTTTCTGGAGACCAATAACTTAAAGGACGCTACGACCGGCAAGAAGCGAGCAATATTCCTGACCCATTGCGGGCCTGCCGTATTTAAGATGGCGAAATCACTTGCAAAACCGGCTGAGGTGAAAACGATGGATTGGGACACCCTCACGCCCCTTCTACGGGTCCACTATGCACCCGCAGTGCCAACACTTGTCCGTAGGCACGAGTTTTACCAGAGGGACCAACGGAAAAGCGAAAGTCTTTCAGACTTCATCACTGACCTCTGGAACTTGGGTGGCCTCTGTGGGTTTTCCAACCTCGAAGAAGCCTTGCGAGACCGCATAGTTCTGGATTTAGATGACCACACGGAGCAGAGCAAGATCATGGCCAAAGGGGACATTGATCTTGCCGATGCCATCGCAGATGCTACCGCAGCAGAAGCAACCAGGAAGTCGGCCGCTCGAATGCGCCGCACCAACGCACCGCTCCGTCAACTCGCAAATGATACCTCGCCTCGCACTGAGAGGCACTCAACAACGGCGCACCATGAGGACCTGGAATCCCCATCAGAAAGTGATGAGGAAGAGGTAAACCGACTCCGGTCCGAACGAGACCAACAAAACCAATGATTCCCGCGACAATGCACGGGTTGTGGGGCAAACAACTCACGATCCGATTGCAAATTCCTCGACGCGCTCTGCCGTTCCTGTGGAAAAAGAGGCCACATCGCAAAGGTCTGTAGAAGCAAGCGAGGATCCAGCCCAAAGTGCAGGGAGAATAACTGCAGCCAGTCTTCAGGATATCCTCCTGCGAATCGAAATCGCCAGAACCACCAATGGAACGACCACTCCTACAGAAACAAAGCACCTGCCACTTCAACGAGACGAGAAGAGGCACACCAAACCATTACCATCGGTCACGCTACATCCTTAGATGCAAGAAAGATCCGAGTGAAGGTCGCCATCGAGAACCAACCTTGTGTGATGGAAGTCAACTCGGGGTTGTCTCTCTCGATGGTTTCCTGGAAGACCCTCAAACAATTAATCCCAGCCATCCGTCGTCAGGACCTCAGCCCCCAAAGGATCATACTCAAGGATTACCAGGGCAACAGAATCCCGGTCGTCGGTTCCAGCCAAGTCCAAGTCTCCTTCAAAAATCGTATCGCATCACTACCACTGACTGTCGTTGACCGTGACCGGCCTAGCTTATTAGGCCTACAATGGTTCGCCCCGCTCAGGATCGAGGTAGCCGGCGTCCACCGAGCCGAGAGCAACGATTGGGAGAAGTCTCTCGTCCAAGAATTCCAGGACGTTTTTTCAGAAGAGCTAGGCAAGTACAAGGGGACCCCAATATCGTTTAACCTTAATCCTGAAGTAGCTCCCATCCGCCTTAAGCCTCGTCGGGTGCCTTTTGCACTAAAACCAAAGATTGATGAGCAGCTCGATAAATTAATAGCCCAGGGTGTTTTAGAACCAACCGACCCCGCCCGTTGGGAAACCCCAATTGTAACACCCATTAAACCAGATGGATCGTTAAGAATTTGTGGGGATTATCGGGCCACTTTGAACCACGCACTTCAGCAAAGTGCTTACCCGGTACCGGTGGTTCAACACCTTCTCCACTCCCTGGGTGGTGGGAAGATATTCGCTAAATTGGATTTAGCACAAGTGTACCAACAGTTGCCCGTAGATGTGGAAACTGCGGAAGCACAAACTATCGTTACGCATAGAGGCACTTTTAAGTGCAATAGACTTCAATTTGGAGTGAGCGTAGCTCCGGGAATTTTTCAAAGTTTAATGGAGAGACTGTTACAAGGCATAAAAGGGGTCGTGCCATATTTTGATGATGTTTTAATCGCCGCCCCTAATAGAGACATCTTAGAAAAGCGTCTCAGAATGGTTCTACGGAAATTTAAAGACGCCGGCCTGAAGGTTAAAAAAAAAAAATGTCAACTGTGTACTGAGAGGGTGGAGTTCCTTGGATACCTTCTCAATAGTCAAGGAATCCATCCCACTGATAACAAGCTAAAAGCAATTAAAAATGCCCCAACGCCTAAAAATAGAACAGACCTCCAAGCCTTCCTGGGGCTCATTAACTTTTACATTTTCTTGCCCCAGAAGGCGACCGTAGCAGAGCCCCTACACAGACTTCTCGATAAAAGAGCACCCTGGGTCTGGGGACATCGAGAGGAACGCGCCTTCCAACAAGTGAAAGACTTACTAACCTCCAACGCTGTATTGATGCAGTACAACGAGACTTTACCCTTAACTATTACATGCGACGCTTCACCGTTTGGAGTGGGAGCAATCTTAAGCCATGTACTACCAAACGGAAACGAAGCACCTATTGCGTTTTTCTCATGAACATTATCAAGGGCTGAAAGGAACTATAGCCAACTCGATAAACTGGCCCTTGCTGTTGTATCTGCTGTGAAGCGCTTTCACGAATACGTGTATCGACGAGCATTTACGATAATCACGGATCACAAACCATTGCTTGGTATTATAGCGGGAGACAAGCCAACCCCCTATATATTATCACCAAGAATGACTCGTTGGTCTGAGTTCCTAGCTGCCTACAATTATCTGTTGCAACATCGCCCGGGGAAAGCCATTCCCCACACTGATGCTTTAAGACGTTCCCCACTTCCGGAAACCATCAACGACCCAGCTCCAACCCTCACAACGCTCCAAATCGAAACGCTGCACTCGCCGCCACTAACAGCGAGAGACATCTCGATCGAGACAAAACGAGATCCTATCCTGGCACAAGTTCTCAGCTGGGTCGAATGAGGATGGCCAGCCGACCAACTCCACGACGATTTCGCGCCATTCAAGAATCGGCAGACAGAACTTTTCTCCCAGAGAGGCTGCGTTCTCTGGGGGGATAGAGTCGTCGTCCCAGAGAGGCTACAACAGACTGTTCTAAAAGTATTGCACGATGGACATCCGGGCATCGTGCGCATGAAGGCGCTCGCACGAAGCTACGCGTGGTGGCCGGGCATCGATAAGCAGATCGCAGCCTTGGTAACCACGTGCCGGAAGTGCCAAGATGTTAGCAACGCCCCACCTAAAGCGACGCCAACCGAGTGGGAAACCCCTCGGGGCCCGTGGTCCCGCATCCACGTTGATTTTGCGGGACCCACCAAAGGACACACGTTTTTATTAACAGTTGACGCCTATTCAAACTGGCTAGAAATCCAGAAGATGAAGACAACCACAACGGAGTCAGTCATTAACAAACTGAATAAATTATTCGCAACGCATGGGTTACCAGACGTTTTAGTTTCTGATAATGGGCCCCAGTTCACTGCCCTGGCATTTGAACAGTACCTAGCGGACTGGGGCATCCGCCATGCGCTAACCTCGCCGGCGCACCCTGCGGCCAATGGAAGGGCGGAGCGAATGGTACAATTCATCAAAAAAACCCTACATAAAATGGACTATGGGGACATCGACGACAAGCTCAACCGAATACTCCTGCTTAAACACATCACCCCACACAGCATCACGAATAAGACGCCTGCCGAACTGCTAATGGGGCGGAGACTTCGCTCCCACCTCGACCGTCTACATCCTTCTTATTCACCAGAAAAACCTTTCGGATCTAGCGGGAAGTGCCGCGAATTCAAGGTAGGCGACTTGGTGTTTGCTAAAAACTTTTCTGGCGACCCATTATGGGTCCCTGCAACCATTACCCAACCCACCGGCCCCAGATCCTACCGCCTACAGACTAATGACGGGAGAGCATGGAAACGCCATATAGATCAGCTTCGATCCAGATTGCCACCCACCTCCCGTGACTCCCCTAATTCGCAAACTAAGGGGGGAGGGGATATCGAGGAGGCTGAAAACGAAATAGATGACGACGTAATCAAGGGGACCCAGTAACCCAACCAAAGAAACGTGCAACCTGAAGAAGAATCAGGAAGCGGGGTGGCATCACCGCGGGGAAATAGCACGAGGGAGGCAAGCCCACGGGACCCAGAAGTAAGCCTAGGAGACTGGGATAACAACAACGATAGCCGCGCCGAGTCCTCCCACACAGAAACGGAACTAGCCGTACCAGAAAAACTTGAAAGCGCTCCACTGGAATCGGACTGCAGACAAAGCAGCGAAAATCAAACAGCGAAGTGAGTGGAGAAACAGTGGAGCAGCGAAAATCAAACAGGCAGGTGAAACGACCTGCATATGTACGCGAGTATGTTACCGCATCCCTCAAATGGAACCTAGGGGCAAGGGGTGTTATGAACTAATAAAAACTATTTAATAGCTTGTCAACCTTACAAGAAAGCAGGCTCGTAATCCTGCACCTTTGATTGGCCCATGAATAGCGAGCAGGGATTGGTCCTTACGGAGCAGCCTTGTTAGGTATAACATTGATACCAAATATGGTTTGGGTGAATAAATATATAAAACTTAGATATCATGGTTTAAGTGCTTATCACTTTAAGCACAATGCAGCAGGCAATTAGCCGATTAAGGGTGCGGTTAGAAGTTACAATATAAGGAAGCATTAGAAGCTGGAAAGCTTACTGGCTGTTACTGTCTGTATCTGTAACTGTGTGCTGCTGCGACTAACTGTGATTACTGACTGTGAGTGCCTGTGACTGAACTGTTATTGTTTGCTACTGTTTGCTGAATATCCAGCGTTTGTTTCTCTGGAGAGTGAAACCGGGAGGAGAAGATATCTTTATCGGCTGATAAAGATATTGCAAGGACTCTTAACTTGGACTATACTAGTGAGTCTTACTGGATGGAAATACTGTGAATGACTTAATGGACTGAATGACAATGCTTAAACTCTAACTGGATTAAAAACTATTTAAACTACAAACAGTGTTTGTGTTCAGTGTGTGTATACTCTGGGGCCCTTCCGCTCTCCTTTGGTTGCCTGGCTTGACTACTGCTGCAATACTCTTCTAGGGGTTAATCCTCAAACCCTATCATTGGTTATGGGCCCAGCAGCATAGTCTAACTAACCAGGATATAGCAGAGAGAGTTGGTGTGAGTTGCACATTACTGTAAAAACAAACTGTTCTAATTAGTTTAAAATAGTCAAAATATCTGAAGAGTAATGGCACAAGTAAATTTGTCACAACTGTCCATGATATCCAGGCTGGATGGAACAAACTATGTTTCATGGTCAATGAAATGTAGTTTACTTCTACGCAGAGAAGGTTTGTGGGACATTATAGCAAACCCACCAGATGTGAGTAGCTGGGATCCTGCTGATGATGATGATAAAGAAAAGTTACAAGACTTTAAACTGAAGAATGAGCAGGCTTTATGCATCATAGGACTGACTCTCTGTGATCAGCAGCTTGTCCATATTCGTGGAGAAGAAAATGCTGCAAACTGCTGGGAGAACCTCAGGAAGATTTATGTTCGGGACAGTGTAGGAGCACATATAAATCTTACACGGAAGCTTTTTCGACGCATCTTCAGAGGAATGGAGATATGTTAGTTCATTTAAACTGTATGAAGAGCATTTTTCAAGAATTGCAAGAAAAAGAGCTTATATTTAATGAACTGCAACAAGTCTACATAATATTATCTTCATTAGATCAAAGCTATGATGACTATGTGACTTCGTTGGAAGTATTGCCAAAAGAAAGCCTCTCATTAACCGAGATTACAGGCAGGCTACTAGAAGAAGCCAGAAGAAGGCGTGAGCGTGACGAGCTGAGAGAAGATAAGAAAGAAGAGAAATTATCTTCAAAGCTTGAAAGAAACCAGATAAGCAAAGTACAGCACCTGGAAGAAGAGAATTTATCTTCAACAGCATACACAATTAAAAAGTGTTTTAATTGTGGAGGCAGAGGACATTTGGCAAGATTTTGCAAAAAGAAAAAGCCAGAATATAAAAAAGCCAAAGAAAGCATTTGAACTAGCCACGTTTAGCAACTCTGATGTGAAGAATAATTTATGAGTGGTTGACAGTGGCGCATCCCACTGCATCACAAGAGATAAGACAAAATTTATAAAAATGTCTACAAGTTCTCAACATATATCTCTTGCTAACGGCTGGAACCTGAAAGCGAAAGGTCAAGGTTTTGCACGTTGTCCGTACATAAACCAGGATATAAAAATGTTGTATGTACCGCAACTAAAGTTTAATTTGCTTTCAGTAAGGGTATTAGATAAATTAGGTTATGTAATTACTTTTAAAAATAATAATTGCATAATTGAAAAAGATAACAAAAGGGTAACTGCAGCTTTAAATGGAACATTATATGTCTTAGATAATAGTAAGAAAGGGGAGGCTCAAACTGTATTTAATAATATAAAGCCTCATGATGAATGTATCCATTTATTGCATAGGCGTTTGGGGCATGTAAATTTTAAAATGCTAAAGCGTACAGTTGAGTTATCTGAAGGAATAAGGTTAAAACCTTGTGATAAATATTTGCGTTGTAATGTTTGCTGTGAAGATAAGAGCAAAGTATTGCCTGCAAATAGGCTAAATGGTTTCAAAACAAAAGAACCTTTAGAAGTAGTATTTGCAGACATAATAGGTCCAAAGAAACCCAGTATGGGGGTGCTAGATATATACTGAGCATTATGGACCATTATTCTAGATATGGGTTTTGCTATTTAATGAAAAGCAAAACTGAAACATATCAACATTTTTTCAATTGGCTTAGGTTTGCTGAAAGAAAGTCTAAACGACAACTGATAACCCTGGTGACAGATAATGGTACGGAATTTATTAATAACAAATTCCAGAACAGACTTAAGATAGCTGGAATAGAGCATAAGAAGTCTGCTCCATACAGGCCAGAACATAACGCTTTTATTGAAAGAAGAGGCCAAACACTACAGGCAATGGTTAGAACAATGTTAAATGATTCTGGGTTACCTGATTCTTTGTGGGGGAGGCTACAATGTGTGCTAATAACATATTGAACAACGTTGTTAATACAACAACAGGTGAAATACCATTTACCAGATGGCATGGCAGGAAACCTGATCTAAGTTACCTGCACACATTTGGTGCACCAGCATGGGTGCATATTCCTGCACAACTCAGAAAAAAAGGGCAACATAGAGCTAAAAGATTTTTCTTCGTTGGTTATCAGGCAAACCATAGGGCATATAGATTTTGGGAAAAAGGCACATCTAAAGTGTTATGTAGTGCTAGTGCCCAATTTCTAGAACATGAAGGATGGGAGAAATTAGAACAGGATGCCAATAAAGATGTAATTATTGAATCCTATAGAAATCCCATTAGTTATCCCTGTAACTTTAAAAATAAAGTAAAGAGACAAATACAGGATGAAATAGTGCCCATAAAGGAAGAAACAGATTCAATAGCTGAACAGGATGAGGAAGATGAACAGGTAGTAGTTCAACAAAGTCCTCCTGTAAGCCCTGTAATTCCCAGAAGAACTACACGTGTATCTAGACCGCCTGATAGGTACCAGGCTAACACAGTGTGCCAGATTAATCAAGTTCCTAATTCTGTTGAAGAAATTAAAAAGTATCCTAATAAGGAAAAAGAAAGTTGGTATGCAGCAATGAATAAGGAACTGAAATCATTAAGTGATATGAAGGTGTATGAAAATGCCAAATTACCTGTAGGAAAGAAATCCATTGGCTGCAAATGGATTTTAAGGTAAAAACAGATAAAGATGGTAATTTAATCCATAAGGCAAGGTTAGTAGCCCAAGGTTTTAGGCAGAATGCTAATGACTATGATGAGGTGTTTGCACCTAGTCTTAAGGCAGCAACCTTGAGGGCAGCTTTAGTGTGGGCAGCTAGTAAAACTATATAGTTAACCATCTAGATGTGGAAACTGCTTACTTGCACGCCCCATTAAAACATATTATTTATATGAAAAAACCTGTTGGTATTAAAAGTGAAAATAAGGATAATAATGATTGTTGGTTGTTAAAGAAAAGCCTCTATGGTCTTAAACAATCAGGCTATGAATGGAACCAGTATATTGTAAAGGAACTAGACAATATAGGATTTAAAGCTGGTTTAGCTGATCCATGTCTGTTTAAGAGGGAGACAAATGGGAAAGTATCATTATTATTACTATTCACAGATGATATTGCATTGATAACTGAAACTAATGATGAAGCAAATAAAATAATAACATCATTAGGAAAGAGAATAAAGATCAAGCAATTAGGGAGATAAAGAAGTATCTCGGTTTGAATATAAAGAAAACACGGAAAGGTTTTAAGATATCTCAGGAAGATAAGATAAGCAAATTGCTAAAAGATTACAAGATGGAGCTTTGTAAGCCAGCTAAGACTCCAATGAGTCAGGAGTTTAGCAACACTGATGTACAAAGCCCTGAGTTTGATAAGGTGATTTATCAATCTTTAATTGGTAGTTTGAGTTATATTAGTAATTGGTCTAGACCAGATATATCGTACTGCGTGAATCAGTTGGCTAGATTCAATTCTGCACCATGTGAAAGACACTGGATTGCAGCTAAGAGGATATTAAGATATCTTAAAAAGACAATGAATTATTCATTGTATTTAGAACCAAAGGGTGATTTAATTCTGAGTGCTTATGCAGATGCTAGCTTTGCATCAGAAAGAGACACTAGAAAGTCGACTTCAGGAACAGCCATAATGCTGGGTAAGACATTAATAGGCTGGAAGTCAATAAGACAACAGCATATAAGTTTGTCTACTATGGAGGCAGAATTCTCCTGTTTATCATTGTTATGTACAGAATTAATAATGTATAAACAAATGTTAATTGATATAGGTATAACTGTAGATTATCCTATAATTATACATGAAGATAATCAGGCAGCAATTCAAATGGCCACAAATATTGGAGTAAAAACAAGGAGCAAGCATACAGATCTAAGATACCTAAACGTGAGACAATCTGTAAGAAGTAAGATGATTCAGCTAGAGTACTGTATGTCGGAAGACAATTTAGCTGATAATTTTACTAAAGCCCAAGGTGCCAGTAAGCACCAGGAGAGTTGTGAAAAATATGGGATAAGATTGTAAAGGAATTATATATTTATTTCACCCAAAAGGGGAGTATGTTAGGTATAACATTGATACCAAATATGGTTTGGGTGAATAAATATATAAAACTTAGATATCATGGTTTAAGTGCTTATCACTTTAAGCACAATGCAGCAGGCAATTAGCCGATTAAGGGTGCAGTTAGAAGTTACAATATAAGGAAGCATTAGAAGCTGGAAAGCTTACTGGCTGTTACTGTCTGTATCTGTAACTGTGTGCTGCTGCGACTAACTGTGATTACTGACTGTGAGTGCCTGTGACTGAACTGTTATTGTTTGCTACTGTTTGCTGAATATCCAGCGTTTGTTTCTCTGGAGAGTGAAACCGGAGGAGGAGAAGATATCTTTATCGGCTGATAAAGATATTGCAAGGACTCTTAACTTGGACTATACTAGTGAGTCTTACTGGATGGAAATACTGTGAATGACTTAATGGACTGAATGACAATGCTTAAACTCTAACTGGATTAAAAACTATTTAAACTACAAACAGTGTTTGTGTTCAGTGTGTGTATACTCTGGGGCCCTTCCGCTCTCCTTTGGTTGCCTGGCTTGACTACTGCTGCAATACTCTTCTAGGGGTTAATCCTCAAACCCTAACAAGCCTGATTGGCTATTAGTTGAACATCTCTCATTGGGTACAAATTAAACGTTTGCATGCAAATCATTGGTTAACGGGTCAGCAGCCAGCTCTATAAAAGAGCTGCTGCTGCCCAGGGTTTTAGCTCTGTTCTTAGAGTTCACTAAGAACTCTAAGAAGTTCACTAAGAAGAGTTGAAGTTCACTAGTTCTCTGCCTCGTCTCCGTTCCTTGCGCCCATGCTCAGAACATAACACATGCCAGCTGTTTGGGGAGTGTGTCAAGCTGGCCATGCCCACCTAGTCAGCTACACCCACCCACCCAGTCAGCCATGCCCCCTGGTCCCCCGAGGTCAACCACAGGCCTGATGGTGGTCCTCAATTAAATTGAGTTTGACACCCCGTCTTATACCATCTCAGTCTTGTTCTCCTCTTGGGTGATATGGACACTAAATGGATGTCCTCTTCCCTTTGATAGCCCTTCAAGCTATCTCCCCTAAGCCTCCTTTTCATCAGGCTAAGCATACATAGGTCCCCAAACTTGGCAACTTTAAGATTTGTGGACTTCAACTCCCAGAATTCTCATTGCTGGCTGGAGAATTCTGGGAGTTGAAGTCTACAAGTCTTAAAGTTGCCAAGCTTGGAGACCTCTGCCTTAGCCATTCATCTTATGGTTTAGCCTGCAGACTGCTTATCATCTTAGCTGGTCTTCTTTGCACTCTTTCAGAATTGAATCAGACAACACCAGATTCTTCTCCAACAATGGAGGTTTTTAAGAAGAGATCAGACAACCATTTGTCTGAAATGTTATTGGGTTTCCTGCCTGAACAGGGGGTTGGACTAGAAGACCTCAAAACTCCCTTCCAACTCTGCTATACTGTCATTCCATCTAATCCTTAAAAAGATAGTCCATGGATTTCAACAATCCTATTTCCCAGTTATTTTGGAAACAGCCAACTTAGAAATAAGGTGTGTCAATTAACTGGTGCAAAATATTTCATTTTCTCAATAGAAGATATCTGATAACATTTATTTATTTTTAAAAAAAGATGAATATTCCAGCTTTCAAATTGGGAAGAAAGGCTGGAATGATTTGGCAACTCGGTTTCAAGATGGAATAAGAAAGGTTGTCTTTTAAATTCAAGGCCTGATTCCAAACTTCTACCTTTATATACTTAATTTAATATAGATTTATTCTGGAGAGATTGTAGGCGATGTTCTCTGCACACAATTTGCAATTAACTTCTCGTATTTATTTCTGCAAATATGACATTGTGATCGCAGGACGGCGTGTTGGTTGATATTGAGTGTTGGTCAAAGGACAGAGATTGAGCTGGGCTAAATGGATATATAAGTGCAGTCACACACATTGACAAATGTTGATCCATAAGATTTGATTGTTTATCCCAGCAGATCTCCCTGGTGTGAACAGAGAGGCAATACTTGAGGACATTCTATTCTCTGGGAGCTAAAGTTTTAATGCTGGCATGGACAAGAAGGATTGTATGAACAACTAGCTCAATATCTGTGCTTTGCTACAAAACTGTGTTTGGGCTTAGTTTTTGGGGAGTAAAATAAGGGGGTGGGGGAATTCTGCTTCTTCCTACTAGCATCCATTGGTATTCATCTGGCTAGCGTCCTGTCAGAGACGTATGAGAGAGTTGAGGGCTGTTTGGAAACTGAAGCAGTATTTGCTGTGTGAGCAAGAAGGAGACAGCAAGGAGCCTGGGTGTGGCTTAGTTCAACTGTTCTGTACTAAAGCTGCTGTCAGGATTCCAGCAATCACTCTAACTAAATCATGATTCTCGAGCCAAAAAATGTGAAAGGATTTGTTAGAGGAGACATACAGGGCATTGGGCCGAAGTCCTTACCAACTCACTACTCTGAAGGGGGTTAATCCGGTGCTACTGTGAACAGCATTATTGTATGCAACCGCTGCGAAAGGCAGGAGGTCTGCCCAATTAGACTGCTGATAATTCACATAGCACCTCAGATACTGCTCTACCATGGCGTTCAATCTCTCTGCTCCCCCATTGGTCCTTGGATGAAAGGCCGAACTAAGATCCTGGGATGACCCAATAGACCATAGGAATTCCCTCCAGAACTTAGCCATGAACTGGACACCTCTGTCTGAGATAAGAGATGACAGATGATCAGAGTTGGAAGGAACCTTATAGGTCATCTAATCCAACCCCGCCCCAAACGAGAGACCCTACACCATTTCTGACAAATGGCAGTCCAATCTCTTCTTGAAAGTCTCAGGTGATGATGCTCCCACAACTTCTGAGGGCAACTTCTGTTCCATTGGTTGATGGTTCTCACGGTCAGAAAGTTTCTCCTTATTTCCAGGTTAAATCTCTCCTTGTTCAGTTTCCATCCATTATTTCTTGTCTGGCCTTTGAGTGCATGCTTTCAAACTGCTAGAGCGGGCAGGAGCTGGAGAGAGGATGGGAGCTTACCCCGTCATGCGGCGCTCGGGTCTCGAACTTGGGCTGCTGGTTTTCCAGCTGACAAGCCCAGGGTCTTAACCGCTTGAGCCACCGTGCTGCTCTGGTGCATTTGAAGCGTGTTTCTTATCATGGGGAGACACACATAGGGATATTTTTGGTCGGGATCCATTCTGAGTAAATAGACGCTTAATCAGTTTTAAAAAAAAAACTAAAATAAAATCTGGTTCAAAATGGCTTGGGTGAAGACAGTCCTCCCATGATGAAGTCTGATCATTACTCCAAATGTTAACTTTGATATTAAATGGCTGTTTATAAACTCATTAGCCAGCATCTGAGCACTCCAATTTGTTTATTCTTTCTCTTAGGGGAAAAAAAGGGGCCGCTAATCATTGAGATCAGCAAAGGCTGGGAAAGGAGGACTTGGTTGATACGTTTGAAGCTATTTACTGTAATCAGAAGAGCAACACCACCCTCCAAATCATCAGAAGTTCTTTTAAGAAATATTTATTATGCCTGCTAGACTAAAGCAAGCAACGCCAAGCGGAAAGGAAGGAAAGGAAAGGAAGGAAGGAAGGAAAGTGAGAAAGGAAGGAGGGATGGAAGGAAGGGCAAGAGGGAAGGAGAGAAGGAAGGGAGGAAAGAAGGGAGGGAGGGAGGAAAAAAGAGGAAAGAAAAAAGAAAGGATAGTGCCAACTTAGAATAGATAGATAGATAAATAGGTAAATAGATAGATAGATAGATAGATAGATAGATAGATAGATAGATAGATAGATAGATAGATAGATAGATATAGATAAAAAAGAAAGAAATAGAAAGACAAAAGGATGGATGAAGAAGAAGGAAGAGAAAGAAAGAAAGAAAGAAAGAAAGAAAGAAAGAAAGAAAGAAAGAAAGAAGAAAGAAAGGAAGGAAGGGAAGGGGAGTGAGAGAATGAAAGGAGGAAATAAGGGAGTGATGGAGGAAGAAATGAAGAAAGAAAGGGAGGGAGAGAAGGAAGGAAAAAATGAAAGAAAGAGAGGGAAAGAAGGAAGGGATAAAGGGAGGAAAGAATGAAGGGGAGGGGGAGGGAGGGAGGGAAGAAGGAAGGAGAAAGAAAAAGAGGAAAGAAAGAAAGAAAGGATAGTGCCAACATAGAATAGATAGATAAACAGGTAGGTAGGTAGATAAAAAAAGAAAGAAATAGAAAGGGAAAAGGATGGATGGAAAGAAGATAAAGATAAGAAAGAAAGAAAGAAAGAAAGAAAGAAAGAAAGAAAGAAAGAAAGAAAGAAAGAAAGAAAGAAAGAAAGAAAGAAAGAAAGAAAGAAAGAAAGAAAGAAAAACACATAGTTGTTGTTGTTGTTTTGTGGTAAGGGAAAAATAAAATGTTCCTGTTATGAAGGGGCCAGGGGAAAAGAAAAGAATTGCCTTTTGCTTTGAACTCCCTGATCAAAGTTCCACTTGTGTTTAATAAAAGGTATTGCTATGGAAATGAATTAGTTTACATTTAATATGCGACAGTTCAGCATAAGGACTATTAACCTATTTTGCACTCTTTTTAAAGGGAATAAATTGTGGTGGTCTTTGCATGAGTTTGGTCAACTAGATTTGATTGGAGTACAAATAGACTATGACAGAATAAAAAATGGGATTTGTTTTGCCGGAGAAAGGAAGACCTTTGGGATGAATCAACCTAGCATTCCATTCCATTCCTTTCCTTTCATTTCGAAAAAAAAAATCCTTTTTTAGTGAGCACCTAGAAGCCAAGAGGAACATATGTGCCAAATTTCAAGTTTGTAGGATTTACGGTTCTGGAGATTTCATGATGAGTCAGTGGTGCTATATTTAAAACTATTTAAATTTGCATTTGATTTCTGGATCAAAGGCTTCTTATCCCTATGAACAATAATGAAAATGTTGTGGATTAGTTTCAAGTCCGATGGAGTTTCCTCTACGTTGACCTTGGAGTGAAACTTTTTCCCATCCTGTCCCGGCCATTAGACATCTTCTGTCTGGTCTCACCAGTAGTACTGCACACCAGAACAATTAAACAGAACAACAGTGTCAGCCTTCAAGATTTTTTCTATTGCTTTGCATCTTTTGGCTGCCATAAGTAACGGGGGGAAGGGATATGTCTGGGAAGAGAGCTGGAGGTGTTACATTTCTGTGTTGTGTAAATGAGGAGTGGGGGGTGTATAAATTCCTGCTCTTAAGTTTCTATTCCTCACTTAGCTTTTTTTTCTCTGCGCAGCTGCAAATCTTTATCAAAATATGTCAAGGTCCACGGACAGAGGCCTCATCATCACCTGAAGATGCTCACATGATCATATTCACAACTTTTAATTGGAAGACTCATTTGGACTATGAGGGGTGGGAACGTTTCCAACACTTTGTATATGTGGTCTGCGCGCCTAATTTCTTAGATTCAGAATTCTATTTGATGCTACCACTTCATTTTCAGTAAAATATTTCTTTGCTCTAATCTAAAGAGTTTAAGTTTTTCTTTCTTGAATTTTGAATGGAGCACCATCTGACAAACAGTTTTTCCCTCAATGCCATCACTCTGCTAAACAAATAATTCCCTCAACACTGTCCAACTATTTACAAAGTCTGCACTGCTATTACTATTAATCTTCTCATCACTCCTTATCACCCATCCCCTCCCACTTGTGTCTGTATGCATTAATCTTGTTGCTTGTATCCTAACGATTTATATTGAACTTGTTGCTTGTATCCTAATGATTTATATTGAACTATTTCCTAGTATGATTTGATTGCTTATTTTGCCGTATGACTATTATTAAGTGTTGTACCTGATGAGCCTTGACTCTTGACGAATGTATCTTTTCTTTTATGAACACTGAGAGCACCAAGACAAATTCCTTGTGTGTCTAATCACACTTGGCCAATAAAGAATTCTATTCTATTCTATTCTACTGCTAAGTCCCGAACTAGCAAAGATACACAAACTGTTCCTTTCAGTTAATGGGGCCAGGCAGCAGAGGGCTCACTCTGACATGAAAATATGTGACATAGTTCCTCCTTTGCTGAGAGAGCTCACAAAGGTCAAACCCTTCATCCAGAATTTCTTGGATGAGAAGCAAAACGTCTTCCAAAAAAAAAAAAAGAGCTGAAGAAGCTTCTTGGATGAGAAATGAAACATCTTCAAAAACAAACAAACAAACAAACAAGAAAGTCCAGTTGCCTCCTGAAGAAGCACCTTTGGGAGAACCATGAGTTGGATGACTGAGAATCTCTACAGACTTTTAGTTATGCAATTTGGGATGGACACCCTTGGAATGGTGTGGGAGTCCGAATGGATTTCTGGAGGAAAAATTGCAGACTACAGGAAACATTTGCACTACTCAGGTGACCCTGAAGACACAGGTAAACATCCAAGTGCTTCAACAACCCTCTAAAAGGATGCAAATAACCAGCTGTCTGCAAGGAGTATCAATCCTTCCATTGCCTCCATCCAGTCAGAGCTGAAGAAGCTTCTTGGATGAGAAGTGAAACGTCTTCAAAGAAAAGACAAAAACAGAAAGTCCAGTTGCCTCCTGAAGAACCACCTTTGGGACAACTATGACCTAGATGACTGAGAATCTCTACAGACTACCTGGTCTTCTGGTTTCTCATGCACATTTGTGTGCAAAGACCAGCTGGCCGGCATGCATGCATGCACCGCAAACAGGAAGCTCACGTGCATGAGTGCCGGGGAGCTGCTCTTCCGGTTTCTGGCATTCCCACGTGCACGAAGATCAGCTAGCTGGAGCACATGTGTGCGCCGGGAACCTGGAAAAGCAACGGGTGACGGCGTGGCATGCCCAGAGAGATGGCTCTGCGTGCCACTTGTGGCATGCATGCCATAGTTTCACCATCACGGGGCTAGAAGATCTCTCCCTTCCAACTCTGTTATTCTGTGGTCTGCTAACCTACATTTGTTTGCCAGGATGATGTCCTTGCTTTTCCACATTCAGCTGGTGTTCATCATAACCCAGTGCAATCATCTTATGCAACAGCACAATGAGTGAGAAATGGTGTCCTTGGTCTTTGTGGCTGTAACTCACAGACTTATCTGTTTAGCTGTAGTGCAGATGGTTCATTTGGGTCATCTATAAGGCAGCTATTTCTCCCCTATCTGCTGCAATCCACGGTAGCTAGCCTGAAGAGGGATGAGGTGTATCAACTCAGAGATTGCCAACTGAATAAATATTTGTTGAGATCAGTGAATTCTACCATTTTTCCTCTACCCGATCAGAAACAAAAGCACCCCTGTATTTTATCACAACCATTCAAACAGGACAGATATATTTGACAGCTCTTTCTGCTTGCTTAAATCTATGCCAGCATGGACATCACTGGTATATAACTTTGTAGAATTCTCTGGACATACTTGCTTTGAAATGCTGGTTCTTGATGCTGCTCAGGTTTACATCCAATCAACCAATCAATCAAAATAGAGCTGGAAGGGACCTTGGAGGTCTTCTAGTCCAACCCCCTGCTCAAGCAGGAGACCCTACACCATTTCAGACAGATGGAGACAGTATATCATTTCAGATACATGGGTGTCCAGTCTTTTCTTAAAAAAACTTCAAGTGATGAAGAACCCACAACTTCTGGTGGCAAGCAGTTCCACTGGTTGATTGTCCTCATTGTTAGGAAGTTTCTCCTTAGTTCCAGGTTGCTTCTGTCCTTGATTAATTTTCATCCATTGGTTCTTGTCTTGCCTTCAGGTGCTTTGGAGAATAGATTGACCCCCTTCTCCTTTATGGCAGCCCCTCAAATTCTGGAATTCTGCTATCATGTCCCCCAGTCCTTCATTTCTCTAGACTGGCCATACACAAATCCTGCAACCATTCTTCATATGCTTTTGTTTCCAGGCCTTTAATCATCTTAGTTGTTCTTCTTTGCACTTTTTCCAAAGTCTTAACTTCTTTTTTTTTTTTTGTATTGTAGTGACCAAAACTAGATGCAGTATTCATTCAAGACCGTGTTGCCATAATTTGCACAGAAGGGAACTGGAGGGAGCCACAGACCTTGGAGAAAGTACCTAGATGATTTTAGGATACCAATAGGTGCTAAAGTACGCATGGTAGACAGGGAAACAGCAAATAATTAAAAGTATCTTCAGGCTGGAGTATAAGGACAAGAGAAGAAGGGAGAGGGGAAGAGAGCAAGATTTTTTTCACTATAGCAAATATAGCTTTAATCTTCTTATAGAGTCTTTCTCGAGATCTGGGCAGCCTTGTAGGGTTGACAGGACCCTAAATATTCATCAAGTCCAGCTTGCTGAGATGATCATGTAGTATAGAGGTTGTCTTCCCATATTTGTATCAATGCTAAATTGATAGGATTGTTGCCTCCTCCTCCTCCTCCTCCTCCTCCTCCTCCTCCTCCTCCTCCTCCTCCTCCTCCTCCTCCTCCTGTTTTTTATTTGTTTGTCAAACATGTACAATATAACAAGTATAGATATGGACATAAACAGGAATAAAGAAAGTAAATACAGATAATGGGAACACTAAGACAGGGATGGTAGGCATGCTGGTGCGCTTATGCACGCCCCCTTTAAGGACCTCTTAGGAATGGGGTGAGGTCCATAGTAGATTGTTTGAGGTTGAAGATGCGAGGGTTTAAGGTTGTAACCACAGACATGGATAGAACATTCCAGGTGTTGACCACTCTGTTGCTGAAGTTGTATTTTCTGCAATTGACTTTGAAGTGGTTTACCTTGAGTTTGTGTATCGATTCTTCCTCCTCCTCCTCCTCCTCCTCCTCCTCCTCCTCCTCCTCCTCCTCCTCCTCCTCCTCCTCCTCCTCCTCCTCCTCCTCCTCCTCCTCCTCCTCCTCCTCCTCCTCTTTCCTTCCTTCCTTCTTTCCTCCCTCCCATCCCTCTCTTCCATTCCTTCTCTTCCTCTCTTCCTCCTCCCCTTTCTTCCTTTCTTCCCTTCCTTTTTCTTTCCTCCTCCTCCTCCTCCTCCTCCTCTTTCCTTCCTTCCTTCTTTCCTCCCTCCCATCCCTCTCTTCCATTCCTTCTCTTCCTCTCTTCCTCCTCCCCTTTCTTCCTTTCTTCCCTTCCTTTTTCTTTCCTCCTCCTCCTCCTCCTCCTCCTCCTCCTCCTCCTCCTCCTCCTCCTCCTCCTCCTCCTCCTCCTCCTCCTCTTTCCTTCCTTCCTTCTTTCCTCCCTCCCATCCCTCTCTTCCATTCCTTCTCTTCCTCTCTTCCTCCTCCCCTTTCTTCCTTTCTTCCCTTCCTTTTTCTTTCCTCCTCCTCCTCCTCCTCCTCCTCCTCCTCCTCCTCCTCCTCCTCCTCCTCCTTCTCCTCTTTCCTTCCTTCCTTCTTTCCTCCCTCCCCTTCCTCTCTTCCATTCCTTCTCTTCCTCTCTTCCTCCTCCCCTTTCTTCCCTTCCTTTTTCTTTCCTCCTCCTCCTCCTCCTCCTCCTCCTCCTCCTCCTCCTCCTCCTCCTCCTCCTCCTCCTCCTCCTCCTCCTCCTCCTCCTCCTCCTCCTCCTCCTCCTCCTCCTCCTCCTCCCCAGTGAAGGAGGACCCAGTATTTCCCAACAGTGTCTCCTTCAAAGTTGAACAAATCTTCTGTTTAGGATATATATATATTTTGTTAAATTCATTTTCAGTTGGAATCATTTCCCCTGTACCGTACAAGCATTGTTTCTTCTTCCATCTTTCATTCTTTCCAAATGGTAGTCAGGTCATCCAAAGATGGAGAGCAGAGGTGGTATTCAGCCAGTTCTGACAGGTTCTGGAGAACTGACAGCGGAAATTTTGAGTAGTTTAGAGAACCAGTGAATCCCACCTCTGACTGGCCCTGCCCCCATCTCTTCTCTGCCTCCCATTGAATCCCAGCTGACCGCTGGGTCTTCTTTTGTTGTCCTGCATAGGAGAATGGAGCTGGAAAGCAGGTTAGTGGGGTGGGGAGGGAATGAGGATTTTGCAGTATCCTTCCCCTGCCATGCCACCAAGCCACACCCACCAAGCCACACACCATGCCCATCGAGCCACATCCACCAAACCAATAGTAAAAAAAAATGGAATACCACCACTGATGGAGAGGCCACAAGAAGTTAAGGAAACTCTGCTAGCTATCTACTTCTCTGAAGGTAGCAAGGAATTCCTTCAACCTTCTTACTTATTGCTGAACAAGGATGCGTGAAGCCATGTTTTGCCCCAAGGCAGAAAGTTCTCCCTGTGCTGTGGAGAACGAAGATTAGAAATTAGACATTCCCTCATGTTGACTTTTCCTTCTAAAAGTGATTTCAAAAATCCGCCTGTTTCCTTCCTCCTTCCTCCTCCTACCTGCTGAAATACAGGTAGTTTTCAACATATGACCTCAAGGGAGCCCCAAATTTCAGTTGCTAAGTGAAACCTTTGTTGAGTGAGTTGCTCCCCATTTCGTGACCATTCTTGCCACCGTTGTCAAGTGGTTCCGAATTCCTCAGTGACTTTGCATGTCAGAAGGTCGCAAAAGGGGATGACGTGACTTTGGGACATTGCAACTGTCATAAATACATGTCACTAAGCGAATGTTCTGACCCAAATCCTTGTCCAATAAAACCAACATGAACCAAAGGGAACAGAAACCTTTTAAAGATCCCCGTTTAAAAGGCTGCTGCAAACTAATTAACTTGGATAAGCATGACCTTTGCTAAAACTGTGCGAGGCTGCCAAGAATAACAGATAAGGTTCCCTAGAAATAGTTCACAACACAAGAGTCTTCAAATACTAACTAAGATATTGTAATGTCCACGAGGCTCGAGTTTCAAAACGTCTTTGCTTCCTGCAAAGAGCGTCCGATTCACAGCTGGCTTTTATCTTCTTGAAGGAGTGGCCATTACCTTGCAGTCTTACTCCCAACTCGCCCATGCTGCTGCAGCTGCTCTTTCCTGCGAGAAATCCTGTGTGCACACGCACTTGGCACAGGCTCCTCGGGAACCTCCTCATCACTGCTGCCAGCCCCCACAATCTCTGAAGGCAGCAGTCCACTCCCTAATGGTCCTGGCCCCTCATCTGAGTCCTCGCTCTCCTCAGCCGTCCACACCTGCTGCCAGCAAACCACAACAGCGAATCATTGCAAGTCAAGGACCATCTGTAAGTAGAAGTCCGTTGCCAAGCACTTGGATTTTGATCACGTGGGGATGCTGTAATGGTCACAAGCGTGAAAACTGGTCGTAAGTCACTTTCCTAATGCCGCTTTAACTTTGAACAGTCACTAAATGAATCGTTGCAAGTGAAAGACTGCCTGTAATTTTTCCTCACTGAGGAGTCCTTTCCCTCCACCACCCATAATCAAATTTTCTTAAGGAGAACATCATATAGACCTGTGGTTGGTCAAATAGATGCTTGGATCCTTGGTCTTCAAACCATCTTCTGGAAACCAGAATAGCGTTCCAGTGCCCACGGTTACAATATTTAATCAGGGAAGACTCCCTTCCCTTTAGAAAACCAACAGTTTAACTTCTCAAGATATGTGTAAAGGAGAGGAAGGGAGGAAAGAGTTTGGAGGAGAGAAAACTGACCATGAAGGCCTAGCCAAGGCAGAGAAAATGTGTCCGAGAAGGCAGAAAGAGGACATGCGTATCACTTTAATCCGGACGAAATCCCAGCTTCGTGTTTCCACTTTCAAATCCTGAAAGGTGACCCGCCTTGACCTCTTAATATTATTGACTATTGTTCTGCGCTCAGCACAAATTCATCTGCAGTTCTTGAAACTGGATTAGATTTCTCTCTCTCTCTGTTTTTGTTCTGAGTCCTTTCGACAGAACTAATTAAACTCTCAGAGAAACTTGATGGGTCCTCCACATTATCTGCTTGTGTTACACACACACACACATACACACAAATATACACATATACATATATACGTACACATATATTACATATATGTGGGTGGGTGTGTAATATACATATTACATGTGTGTGTATTGTGTGTGTGTGTTTGCAGTATAGTATATCACACACACACACTATACACACACACACTATATATATATATAGTGTGTGTATGTATAGTGTGTGTGTGTGATATACTATACTGCAAACACACACACACACACATATATATAGTGTGTGTGTATGTATAGTGTGTGTGTGTGATATACTATACTGCAAACACACACACACAACACACACACATGTAATATGTATATTACACACCCACCCATATATATGTAATATCTGTGTATGTATATGTGTATATTTGTGTGTATGTGTATGAGGCTGCTGGAGGTTGTGTGTGTCTGTGTCTGTGTCTATGTCTGTGAGTCTGTGTGTCTATTTGTCTAGGTGTGTGCCTGTGTGCCTGTGCGTCTGTGTCTGTGAGTCTGTGGGTCTGTCTCTGTCTGTGTCTGTGTGTATAAATAAAACATATATAGCACAAAATATATATGCATACACACACATAAACACACACCCATCAACACACGTACACACACACATATCACACAATATATACCATATCCATACACATATATACACACACAAATACACACATATCATATACATATACATATACATATACATATTCATATTCATATTCATATTCACACACACATATATATGCAAACACACACTTTCACACATACAGACAGACACGTACTGTATATATAACACACACAGAGAGACTAGATAGATAAATGGATAGATAGAAAGAGAGAGAGAGACAGAAAAAGAGAAAGGGCGGGAGGGAGGGAGAAATTCTGTGTGTGTGTGTGTGTGTGTGTGTGTGTGTATGATTATATATATATATACAGCTTTGTAATCATTTGTATCATCATCATCGTCCTTTTAACTATTGTCTACACTGCACACCACACAGACAAACAATTTATCTTTAAGGCTAAATAAATAAGTGCACATTTCAAAAATAAACCACCTAATAAAACAATGAGCCATGTGAAGCTCTTTGGAGGTTCAACTCCCAGAGGATTCAATCAGATCAAATTTCTTTTGGGAAAATCAAAGCCAGCTGTCAAATTGAATCACCCATGATCGAGCAGACTTGGCCTGTGTATTTCTGCATTGTGCAAACCTCCCATTTTTTCTGCTCAAACTGATTCAGGATATTGAGTCAAACAGATCTGAAGCGTTATGCATTCTGAATCAGATCTAGAACAGAAGAGGGATTGGAGGCCATCTGGAAACCTTGACTGTTTGACATCCAGAAGGCCTTGGTCCCTATTTGATTCCACCATTTGAAGGAAGAGATGGAAGAAGATCATTGAGAATGCCAGACTCCTTTTCTTTCTTTTTTTTTAAATTGTTGACAGTTTACTGGTAGATTACCAGCCTCCACTTTTGAAAGCGGAAGGGGGCTTTATGCCCCAACGGCAGATAAAACGGTAGAACCATCTTCTAGGAGACGGGAAACTCTGATTTCAAACCTCCACTGCCTTGTAGCTATATCTTTTATTGGGAAAGGCTTCAGGAGTCAACCTCGAGGCAAAATCCGGAGCCGGAGTCCCAGAAGCAGTTCGTGACTCTGTACAATCACGTTCTGGTAACTCCTGTGACACAGCTGGAACTCATCGTATCAGCTCTGCCATTCCGTTAGGCTCTTCCAGTGACGTGGAGGGGGGGGGGGAAATCTACTGTTTGGGTAACAGCTTATCCTCCATATTAAATTACCCAGGCCTCGTGCTCTGGGGAGGACACTCCAGCTTTGCATATAGCATGGAAACAACACGGGAAGTGGAAGCTACCGGTTCCATAGCATGATACTATAGTCTCTTGAGACTAAAGGATGCGAATTCAGGTGATGTCATATCCCTCCCTCTCTACTCACAGTTCTCTCAATGGAGTGTCTGTCTGTCTGTCTGTCTGTCTGCCTATCTGCCTATCTATCTGCCTATCTATCTGTCTATCTATCTATCTATCTATCTATCTATCTATCTATCTATCTATCTATCTATCTATCTATCTATCTACCTATCTATCATCTATTTTATTTACAGTTTATCCTCCATATTAAATTACCCAGGCCTCGTGCTCTGGAGAGGACACTCCAGCTTTGCATGCAGCATTGAAACAACATGGGAAGTGGCAGTTACCGGTTTCATAGCACAATACCATAGTCTCTTGAGAATGCCAATTCAGATGATGTCATATCCCTCCCTTTCTACTCACAGCTCTCTCAACAGAGAGTCTGTCTGTCTGTCTGTCTGTCTGTCTATCTGCCTATCTATCTGCCTGTCTATCTGCCTATCTATCTGTCTATCTATCTATCTATCTATCTATCTATCTATCTATCTATCTATCTATCTATCTATCTATCTTTCATCCATCAATCTACTCTATCATCTATCTATCAATCATCCATCCATCTACTCTATCATCTATCTATCTATCTATCTATCTATCTATCATCTATCTATCTATCATCTATCTATCTATCATCTATTTTATTTACAGTTTATCCTCCATATTAAATTACCCAGGCCTTGTGCTCTGGAGAGGATACTCCAGCTTTGCATCCAGCATTGAAACAACACGGGAAGTGGCAGCTACCGGTTCCATAGCACGATACCATAGTCTCTTGAGACTAAAGGATGCCAATTCAACCAACCTCCATTAGCAAGTTATCCAGAAGGGATTGTGAGAAACCCCCCTCCTACAAGAATGAAATATTTTAAGGACTATGAAAAGGCAAGATATTATATTTCCCCAAAGAGAGAAATGGAGAAATGTGCTCTTAAAACAGCCCCTGTCTCCCTGCCCCCAAGCAGAAACTGAGGAGGCCAGCTTTTAGAAATGTAGGTTTGGTAATCCATTAAAGGCAGGATATTTTGAAATGAAGGCAGAATTAAGTAGTATTGTAGGATCAGCCCTCACTCGAGATCTAAACCAGAAAAGCCATTAAGACACAATAGGAATGGCCCAACACCTTTTCAGGACATAAACCGCTTTCTTGCACCATTCAAGAGCAGTCCAAACTTCAAAGTCACAGAAACTTGGGAACTCAGATAAACAATAAGCCAGAGGTTGACTAGGTTAGCTCAGACAAACACCTAGGATTTGCCTTTCCTCTTTTGCCTATAGAGCCAGCTATGACCCCTACATGACCCCCATAGGAATCTGACAACAGCCAATAGAATATGAAAGGACATGTTCTGGCACAGGAACAGGAATCTCAAATACAAAGCCCAAGAGAACCTATAAAAACCCACCCACTCTCAACTCCATTTTGTCAGCTGCCCAGGATCAAGAGTGATGTGTTTCCATGAACTTTCCATCTTTTTCATTGTTCTGTTCGAGGTGAGTAACATTCTCCTGGGTGTAATCTAAACAGCTCCTTCTGGATTTCTCTCTCTCTCTCTCTCTCTCTCTCTTCTCTCTCTCTCTCTCTCTCTCTCTCTCTCTCTTCTATCTATCTACCTACCTATCAAATGATATTGTCCATCCATCCACCCACCTCTCTCTCTCTCTCTCATCTATCTACCTACCTATCAAATGATATTGTCCATCCACTCACCTCTCTCTCTCTCTCTCTCCCTCCCTCCCTCTCCCCCCCCCCTCCCTCTCTCCTTGCTGCAATCTAAACAGCTCCTTCTGGATCTCTCTCTCTCTCTCTCTCTCTCTCTCTCTCTCTCTCTCTCTCTCTCTCTCTCTCTCTCTCTCTCTCTCTCTATCTATCTATCTATCTATCTATCTATCTATCTATCTATCTATCTATCTATCTATCTATCTATCTAATGATATTGTCCATCCACCCACCCCTCTCTCTCTCTCTCCCTCCCTCCCTCCCTCCCCCACCTCTCCCTCTCTCCTTGCTGCAATCTAAAAAGCCCCTTCTTGATTTCAATCTTTTTGTAGGGGGTACTTGGCCAAGTAATGGGTGTGCCAGATCACATTACACCTTCCCAGATACGGTGTCTTGTGTCACATTCCTTCTAGCAGGAAAAGTCTCTGGATCACAACTAGCAAAATAACATTTATTAACGCACCCACGTCATGCACCCAAGAACCTCTAGATGATGAATAGAGACAGACAAGGCCCTCCAAGTGGCAGGAGAAAAGCTATTTCCTAAAACATGGAGAACGGCCGTTTCATTTAAGAAAAGAGCAGCGAGACACACTCTAATAAATAAAGCAGGCTGGGTTAAGCACTTATAATGCCAGTGTCTGTGATAAGGGATGGAGACATTAATATCAAATGCTTCACCATAAACGAGGATGGTGGCATTCTACATGATGTATTGTGCCTCCTTGGTCCCTAGCATGACATGCTTTTAAAGTTATTGTGACTGTTTTGGGCAAGAGTGGGAAGAAGGAACAGAACTGAAGCCAAGACAAAATGAAATTTGCTAAAAAGGAACTGCTTGGCAGGGTTTTTCTGTAAATCCTGGTCTTCGGGTCTATCGGAAGGGCTTTTGCAGGAATTCAATAACATGCAACTGTGTGTTATTTTGTGCAACTGTGTGTTATTTTGTCTACTGGATGAAGGACATGAGTATTACCTAAGTTTGGTCTGGTGTGTTTTAGTTTTGCTGTCTAATGAGAGAGAGTCCTGAGAGGTAAGTGTGTATCAACATTATTGGGGAACATTTTCTACTAAGGATGTTGGCTGCCATTTTGGTTAGATGAAAGGAGAGTGTTCTCTCTCTCTCTCTCTCTCTCTATCTATCTATCTATCTATCTATCTATCTCTATCTCTATCTCTATCTCTATCTCTATCTCTATCTCTATCTATATCTATATCTATATCTATATCTATATCAATATCTCTCTCTCTCTTCCAATCAATCTCTATCTATCTCTCTATCTGTATCGCTATCTGTATGTATCTCTCTCTATCTCTATCCCTATCAACATCTCTATCATCTCTCTCTCTCTCTATCCATCCATCCATCCTTCCTTCCATCCATCCATCTATCTTCCACTATATATTGAAAACATGACTATTCTTTCATCTAACCAAAATGGCAGTCAACATCCTTATATATAAATGTTTTATATACCAAGATCCTGTCCTTCGGCAAAATTTATTAGTGTGTCACCTCACCTCTATTATCTCATTATGACTGTTGCTTTGTCCCAAGGTCACATGATCCCCTTTTGCAATCTTCTGACAAGCAAGGAGATATATATATATATATATATATATATATATATATATATATATATATATATATATATATATATATATATATATATATATCCTTGCTTGTCAGACGGACACTAATACAGAAGCCTGATGATGGCAGATGAGATTCTGCCGAAACTTTGCTACAACTTTAAAAGCACAACTATAATGACGTGGGAAAATACCCGAACAAAGCTGAATACCATACATGTAAGTACCCACAAAAATTTAAGAATCTCTCTCTCTCTCTCTCTCTCTCTCTCTCTCTCTCTCTCTCTCTCTCTCCCTCCCTCCCTCCCTCCCTCCCTCCCTCCCTCCCTCCTAAGAGATCCTCCTAAGAGATGGCAGGTCCAGAAGAACATTTCAGACCCATTTCATCATTTGGTGGAAAGAAGAAGAAGAAGAAGAAGAAGAAGAAGAAGAAGAAGAAGAAGAAGAAGAAGAAGAAGAAGAAGAAGAAGAAGAAGAAGAAGAAGAAGAAGAAGAAGAAGAAGAAGAAGAAGAAGAAGAAGAAGAAGAAGAAGAAGAAGAAGAAGAAGAAGAAGAAGAAGAAGAAGAAGAAGAAGAAGAAGACAGAATACTAAGATCCCTGACTGTTTGGACTCCTTTGAGAATGCTCACCAACGATGTGAGCTGAAGGCAAATGACTCCCAGAGGGAATACCAGATGACTGCAAGGAATATAAATCCTTCCATCCTCCACCATTCAGTCAGAACTGAAGAAGCTTCTAAATGATTGATTAACAGTGATACTAGGGTATTCAATTTTTGATTGATAATATGAGTTATTATGCAATGTAACTGTAATTGAGACTATGAAATGGATGCACAAAAATTTGTAAACCAACCGACACACTGCTTGTACATTTATGAAAGAAAGTTGGATGTTTTTATGTTTTGTTTGTTTTTGTTTGTCTTTAAAAACCAATAAAACTTGTTTAAAAAAAAGAACTGAAGAAGCTTCTTGGATGAGAAGTGAAATATCTTCAAGAAAAAAAAAAGTTAAGGTCCAGTTGCCTTTTGAACAAGCACCTTGGGACATATCATGGTTCAGATGACCTTGAGCAAATCTTGATGTTAAAGTCTGCTCACCACAAGATCATCAATTATCCAATCCCCACAACAAATTTCTGCACCATCCCAGGTAAGAGGAAAAGGAAAAGAAAATAAATTTGTTACCTATAACAAAAGTGATATGTAACAAATAAATAAATTCAAATCTGACCAAGCAGAATGTATTTTATCTGCTAGCCATTAACCATATTCCCCAGTGAAGCAAAACAGATGTATTATAAGTAATGTCTTTTTTTAAAGCTCACAAAGACACACTCACACACATGCATAAAATCAGGAACAGCTTTTAAATTAGGAACAATAAAGCAATATCTGCAACCGAGTTTTGCAAAGGCATTTTGTTGCAATATTGATGATAGCAAAAATGGTGACGAGGAAAATATTAAAATACCTTTTCCCTTTAGCTCATTTGTTAAATTTGCGCAGAGCAGTCAGCTTGTGGTCCTGTGGAATAACAACAATAATGCGCAAAAAATGTAAGGAAAACTCAAATTGAGAAAATTCAGCAAAACGGTAAATGCTGGTTAGGCAAAGAACAGGAGGCTATTGAACACCTGGTAGGTGGATAAGAGAAAATTAAACACAATATTTGGCAAGGCACAAAAATATTGCCGTCTTCATTTGTTGGAATCTTTGTAAGAATTATAACTTAATTATAAATAATTATAAGAATTAACCTGGTGGACAATTACTTAAATATGAGCCAACAGTGGGCTGCAGCAGCCAAAAAAGCCAACACAATCCTAGGCTGCTCCAATAGAGGGATAAAATCAAGATCACGTGAATTTCTAGTCCTGATTTATAATGCCTTGTATGATCACACTTAGAATACTGAATCCAGTTTTGGTCACCATGATACAAAAAAGATGTTGAGACTCTGGAAAAAGTGCAGAGAAGAGCCACAAAAAATGATTAGGGTGCTGGAAGCGAAAACATACGAAGAACAGTTGCAGGAATTGGGTATGGCTAGTCTAGAGAAAAGAAGGACCAGGGAAGACATGATAGCAGTCTTCCAATATTTGAGGGGCTCCTACAAAGACGAAGGGGTCAAACTATTTTCCAAAGTACCAAAAAACAAGACAATAGATGGAAACTGATCAAGGAGAGAGACAACCTAAACTAAGGAGAAATTTCCAGATCGTGAGCACAATTAACCCATGAAACAGCTTGTCGCCAGAAGTTGTGGTTGCTCCATCACTGGAGGCTTTCAAAAAGAGACTTGATAGCCATTTGTTTGAAATGGTATTGGGTCTCTTGCTTGAAAAGGGGAATTGGACTAGAAGACCTTAAAGGTCCCTTCCAATTCTATTATTCTATGATTCTAACTTACTAGCAGGAAAAGACAGAGAGAATCTTAACACCGATTTAAAAAAAAAATCCTGATGCTAATTATTCTTATATTTATACATGTTTTCATATTTCTATTTTTATTACATTGTGAACCATCCAGAATCACTTTGGAGGATGATAACAGATTTACAGAGTTGGAAGGGACCTTTAAGGTCATCTAGTCCGACCCCCCGCCCAAGCGGGAGACCCTACACCATTTCTGACAGAGGGCAGTCCAGTCTCTTCTTGAAAGTCTCAACTGATGAAGCTCCCACAACTTCTGAAGGCAACTTCTGTTCCATTGGTTAATTGTTCTCCCTGTCAGAAAGCTGCTCCTTATTTCTAGGTTAAATCTCTCCTTGTTCAGTTTCCATCTGTTATTCCTTGTCAGGCCTTCGGGCGCTTTATCCCCTTCCCTCTGTGGCAGCCCCTCAAATATTGGAAGACTGCTATCATGTCTCCTCTGGTCCTTCTCTTCACTTAGACTAGCCAGGCCCAGTTCCTGCAACCGTTCTTCGTCTGTTTTAGCCTTCAGTCCCCTAATAATCCTGGTTGCTCTTTTCTATATTTTTTCTAGAGTCTCAACATGTTTTTATAGTGTGGTGACCAAAACTGGATGCAGTACTCTAGGTGTGGTCTTACTAAGGCTTACTAAGGATGAGATGGGCAGCATATACATGTAATGAATAAGTAAAACAAAAATTGGTTAAGAATGAAGAATTGAGGGAACTAGGTATGTCTAATCTAAAGAAGAAAAAACTAGGGGTGACGTGATAGCAGTCTTCCAATATTTGAGGGGCTGCCACAAAGAACAGGGGACCAATCTATTCATCAAAGCAGCCAAAGGTAGGGCAAGAAGAAACAGATTGAAGCTTAACAAAGAGAGATCCAATTTAGAACTAGGGAGAAATTTCCAGACCATGAGAACAATTATCCAATGGAACGACTTCCCTTCAAAAGTTGTGGGTGCTCCATCACTGGAAGTTTTCAAAAAGAGATGGGACAACTGTTTGTCCAGAATGCCATAGAGTCTCCTGCTTGAGCAGGGGGTTTGAGTAGAAGACCTCCAAGGTCCCTTCCAACCTTATTATTCGATGTTCTATGTGAAAAACTTAAATTCATCTTCCAAGTACAAACTGATGAACATTTAGCTCATAATAAGTCAGCTATGTCTGTAGTCAGAAACAAACAAGGATGTACAGGTGTCAGGCCTGGTAATGAGACTGAGATTGGCTATGGGTTCAATGGACCTTGAGACCTGGAGGTTTATCATCCTTGGTTCTGGACAACACCAGAACTACCCCTAGACAATAAAGGATAATATTTGGAGCTCAGGGTTGAAATAAGGGGTCCTTGGAGATCTCTGAATTTGCTTGTTTTCTTACAGACATTTCATTACTTAAACTAGGTTTATCATCAGTGGTATAAGACTATATCAATGCTAGCTAAACTATCTATTTACTCACACTGATGATATTACCTAGTTGGGTAATGAAACATCTGCAAGAAAATAACAAAGCTCAGAGAACACACCAAGGACTCTGACCTCAAATTCTCCTAGTCTCATGACACAGAGCAGAAGAAAATAACAGAGTTGGAAGGGACCTCATAGGTCATCTAGTCCAACCCTCTGCCCAAGCAGGAAACCCTACACCATTTCTGACAGATGACAGTCCAGTCTCTTCTTGAAAGCCTCCAGGGATGAAGCTCCCACAATTTCTGAAGGCAACTTCTGTTCCATTGGTTGATTGTTCTCACTGTCAGAAAATTTCTCCTTATTACCAGGTACCACCTTGTTCAGTTTTCATCCATTATTCCTTGTCTGACCTTCAGGTGCCTTGGAAAATAGCTTGACCCCTTCCTTTCTGTGGAATCCCCTCAGATATTGGAAGACCGCTATCATGTCTCCCCTGGTCCTTCTCTTTACTAGACTAGCCGTGTTCTGTTTCTGCAACCGTTCTTCGTATGTTTTAGCCTCCAGTCCCCTAATCATCTTGGTTGGTCTTCTCTGTACTTTTCCTAGAGTCTCAACATCTTTTTTGTAATGTGGTGAACAAAACTGGATGCAGTACTCTAGGTGTGGTCTTACTAAGGCTTTATAGAATGGTATTAGTACTTCCCTTGATCTTGATTGTATCCCTCTGTTAATACAACTTAGGATTGCATTGGCTTTTTTGGCTGCTGCTGCACACTGCTGGCTCATATTTAGCTGGTTGTCCACTAGGACTCCAAGATCCCTCTCACTGTTACTGCTATTGAGACTGGCTTCACCCAGTCTATTTGTGTACGTTTGGTTTTTCTTGCCTAAGTGTAGGACTTTACTTTTCTCTACATTGAATTTCATTTTGTTAGATATGGCCCAGTGTTCTAGTCTGTCAAGATTCCTGCAACCGTTCATGGTATGCTTTAGTCTCCAGTCTCCTAAACATCCTGGTTGCTCTTCTCTGCACACTTTCTAGAGTCTTTTTTATAGTGTGGTGACCAAAACTGGATGCAGGATTCTAGGTGTGGTCTTACTAAGGCTTTATAGAGAGGTATTAGTACCTCACCTGATCTTGATTGTATCCCTCTGTTAATGCAACTTAGGATTGTGTTGGCTTTTTTGGCCGCCACCGCACACTGCTGTCTCATATTTAATTGGTTGTCCACCAAGACTCCAAGATCGTTCTCACTCAATAGTTACTGCCATTGAGCCTGGTTTCACCCAGTCTATATGTGTACTTTTGGGTTTTTCTTGCCTAAATATAAGGCTTTCCTTTTCTCTACATTGGATTTCATTTTATTAGATATGGCCCAATGTTCAAGTGTGTTGAGATCCATCTGGATCTTGAGCCTATCTTCCTGGGTGTTAGCTATTCCTGCCAGCTTAGTATCATCTGGAAATTTGGTAAGTTCCCCGTGTATTCCCTCATGTAAATCGTTTATGAAAACTCATCAAAGAACAGGTACCAGTCATAGCTGAGAGATCTTTTGTACAACACAAAGTATTGTGTACCAGTGGCGCCCTGTCTTCATTCCTAAACATGTCTTACAACCACACACACTTGGCATCTCTGTAAAAAACAAAGGCCTGACGTTTTCCTGATTTGTGGAGGCTACGACACAATGCAAACCTTGATGTTAAAATTATGGTGGCTACACAGATTTGCTTTTAAGCTCGGCCACTAAGGGGCCTTTGCAATCCGGAGGTCAGCAGGAGTTATGAGTCGGCGATACACAAAACCAAACCTTTTTCTCGATTGACTCAGGAAGCCAAACCTTAGAGGCAAAGAACCTCATCTTTCTTCTTATTTTTCCTTGCCAAGAAAGAGTTGAGGGCAGCAGGCTGTGTTGTAGCATCTCAGACTGCCTAATAACAGATGGGCTCCGGTATGGCGAATGCTAGCCAATTATTCACTGTAATCTCCATGGGGGCAAGGGATGGGGAGGAGGAGGAGGAGGAGTGGGGTTGGAGAGAGTGAAGGCTGGAATAGAGAGAAGAAAAAGAGGAAGAAAAACTTGCTGTGCGCATTACGGCTTGCCCTTAAAGAAAAATATATCGTCAATCCATCAGGAACGAATTTTTGTGTTCTCTAATATTAATGTTTAAGGCAATGCTCTTCTGGCGTATTGATTCTCCCTGGGTTGGAGGAACTGAAAAAGAAACAATTTTCAAAATGGGGTTTTCAGGTTCTTTGATATTGTAGTTCATCTTATGGAAAAAATTTTCCCTTTGTGTGTGTCTGTGTGTGCCTTCTATCCAGTGTATAATAGATGGGTGAGTGAGAGAAAAGAAAACAGAATGGTGGGGAATTAATAGAATAAAAGAATAACAGAGTTGGAAGGGACCTTGGAGGTCTTCTAGTCCACCCCCCTGCTCAAGGCAGGAGATGCTACGGTTGTCTAGTCTCTTCTTGGAAATCTCCAGTGATGGAGTGTCACAATTTTTGGAGATTGAATTTATGGAAGGATATTCTTCATTTACTCCATTCTTCTAGTCTAGTCTCTTCATTGGGTATGGACAAACCTTACCGATGTACCATCTGTGATTAGAAATATCTATATTAGGGATAGCCAACCTTGGCAACTTTAAGACTTGTGGACTTCAACTCCCAGAACAGGGTGCTAGTTGGGAGATTCTGGGCATTGAAGTCCACAAGTTGCCAAGGTTGGACTCCCCCTGATCTGTAGGGTATTTGAATATTTGTAACCAAGCAACATTTGCATTTTCCTGTTGACTTCCAGATATATATATAAGGAATATATATTCTCATTCTCTCTCTGTCTCTCTGTCTCTCTCTCTCTCTGTCTCTCTGTCTCTCTCTCTCTCTCTCTCTCAATATATTTTATGTATGTATGTATGTATGTATGTATGTATGTATGTATGTATGTATGTATGTATGTATGTTATTCAGCTTTGTTCGTGTATTTTCCCACGTCATTATAGTTGTGCTTTTAAAGTTGTAGCAACGTTTCGGCAGAATCTCATCTGCCATCATCAGGCTTCTGTATAGTGTTCGTCTGTGAGTCTACACTATACAGAAGCCTGATGATGGCAGATGAATACCCGAACAAAGCTGAATACCATATATATATATATATATATATATATATATATATATATATATATATATATATATATATATATATATATCCATTAGCCTCCTGTGTTGTAGTGCCAGTGCACGAGCACGAAGCAGCACCAGCCTGAGGATGGCAAGTGGGACCTCGCGCCAACGTCGCCAAGATACTCTTAATCTTACGCGGGGAAAAGACCCGAACACACCTAGACCTGTATGTGTGTGTGTGTGTGTGTGTGTGTGTGTGTGTGTGTGTGTGTGTGTATATATATATATATATATATATATATATATATATATATATATATATATATATATATATATATATCTTTGGTTACTCGGGTTTTCTCCCGCGTAAGATTGGAAGTATCTAGGCAACGTTTCGATGAAGTCTCATTCATCATCTTCAGGCTTCTGTCTTCAGCTCTGTGCTTCTCAGAGTTCACAACAAAAGAACTCGCAAGGCCATCACACAATCCAATACCCGAACAAAGCTGAAGGCCATACATGTTAGTACCCGCGAAAACTTATGTTTTCTGAGGTTCTCGCGGGTATTTGTATGTGGATCTTTGGTTATTCGGGTTTTCTCCCGCGTAAGATTCAAAGTATCTAGGCAACGTTTCGGCGAGGTCCCACTCGCCATCTTCAGGCTGGTGCTTTCGGCTTAGTGCCAGTGCAAGCAGTGTGTGACCGGAGCTGCCATCTCTCTATATATATACAAGTGGTGGGGGGATGGTGTGCTGGGCTGGTTGGCTGTGCTGCAGCCTCTTGATTGGTTGATGGAGTTGATGTTGGTATAATGGGCTGTGTAATGGCCTTTGTTGTAGAGATATCCTGGATCTTGTGCTGTCATCTCCTGGGTCGTTAGCCTCTTGTGTTTTAACGGCTTGGGTAATGGGTTGTGTGATGGGCTTGTGAGTTCTTTTGTTGTGGTATCCTGGGTCTTGCGTTGTAATCTCCTGGGTCGTTTGTGTTTTGATCTCTTTTCCATTAGCCTTCTGTGTAGTAACAGCTTGGGTAATGGGTTGTGTGATGACCTTGTGAGATTTATTGCTGTGGTATCCTTGGTCTTGTGCTGTGATATCCTGGGTCATTTGCTGTGTTGTGACTTCTTGAGTTCTTGAGGTGTAATTTCTTGAGTTTTCTGATGTGATGTCCTGAGCGGGTGGCTGTGATGTAGCATTTGGGTTTTTAATATGGCTTTGAGTTTGGGGTCTGGGTCTGTGTTACGTTTGGCTTCGAGTTCGTGGTGGTGCCACATCTTCATGGTGGGGTCAGTTCTTCATGTATGGTTCAGAGGAGTTTGAAGTGGGTAGTGATGCAGCTGCAGTGCGGCTTCTGGTCTGTGGTCGTGTCTCATCTTCTGTGTGGGTGTGAGTCTGATTTTTACGTGGAAGTGTGGTGGTGGCATCTTGTGTGGCCCTCATGGGTGTGGGTCTGGTGTCATTTATCATGTTGGGTACTCGTCTGTTCATGAGGCGGGTTTAACCAACACATACTTCATATAGGCAAAGGAACAAAGATACAAAGCAATTGAAGGAGCCCCTAATGGGATCACCAATCGTCACCCGTCAAAACCTGAAACTATAGAAGAATTGGAATCCAGAGTCTCTGGCTAATGCTATCCACAAACCCAAACTATACAAAATACATCGATGACATTTGTGATTTGGCCCCATGGAAAAGAAAACAACCTAATTTCCTAACACATCTAAACAGCACACACCCCAAAATCAAGTTCACCATGGAAACGAAACAAACAAAATGAATCACTATTCCTAGGATGTACTAATCTACAAAAACAGATGGCAGCTAATTTTAGACACACCATATACCAGAAGAAAACACACACACCAACTTCGCTACCTGAACGCCCAATCCCACCACCACCCAGCACAGATAAAATTCTGTACAAAACACTAATTACTAGAACCAAACGCCTGGCAGACAAGACGCACATTAAGACTGAACTATGCACCCCTGACTGAAGTACTGACAGCCAACGGCTTCCACAAAAAGCAAAATCACCAGCTTGATCCACAAAAACATACTGAGACATAATGGAGACCAAGAAGAGAATAGACCTATGGAACAGCTGTCTGCCCTACATAAGAGGTACTACAGACAAATTAGTAAGATACCACACAGATAGTACATCAGGACTGCCTTCAAAACAGACAGAAAAATAGTAGCCATCCTTAGAAAACCCCAAAGATAAATTGACCTGGAAACCAAGGCATATATGAAGTCCCCAGTGCATCATGCCCGCCACACATACTGGACAGACCAATAGAAGAATAAGTACCCGACTTGGATGAACATAAAATGTAGTAAAAATCTGGAAAACATTTCCTCACTAGTCCAACACATGAAGCTAGGTCATAGCATCAACTTCAATGGCACCAAAACCCCAGGCCACTATGGAAAACCCTAGCCACAGAGTTATCAGAGAAGCCAGTAGAGATTGAAAAAGACCAGAAAGATGAATAGAAGAGATGATTCCACCAGACTGTCAATTATTTTCTGGAAGCCTGCACTCTACAAACAAAAAATTCCACACCATTAGCCTGGCAAACACCTGCACAAACAGAGATCCCCCGATACCTCCAGCTCAAACATTAATTCCCCAACCAGGCACCCAGATGAAACCTAGCTTCCTAACAAATGATAGCTGCCCATTTACTCGGAGCCAAGCCAAAACAAAAGCCTCCAATACAGGAATGCCAAATGTTACAGCCAATCAAAGACAATACACAAAGTTATATAGAAGATATTAGAAACACCACCAAGTAGAACACAGCAAACTCTAAGACCAATAAACACAGACCAAGACCCCAA